>NW_027476949.1:0-116564 GCF_051020955.1 Megalopta genalis | reverse complement strand
CAAATACTTGCGATATAAGTGATGTAGCTTCAAATGCTGGCGAAATAAACGAGTTTTATGCAAATCCATGCGAAACAAATGATGTAGGTTCAAATCAAAGCGATGTAAGAGGATTAGTTTCAAATCCATGTCAAAGAAATGATTTTGATTCAAATACTTGTGATTTAACTGATATAGCTTCAAATGCAGGCGAAACAAACGCTTTAGCTTCAAATCCATGCGAATCACATAATTTAGCTTCAAATTCATGCGAAACACATGGTTTAGCTTCAATTTCATGCGAAACAAATGATTTAGCTTCAAATACTTGCGATATAAGTTGTCTAGCACCAAATTCTGGCGAAATAATCGAGTTAGCTTCAAATCGATGCGAATCACATGATGTAGCTTCAAATCAATGCGATGTAGAAGGTTTATCTTCAAATCCATGCGAATCAAATGATTTAGCTTCAAATACTTGCGATATAAGTGATATAGCTTCAAATGCTGGCGAAATAAACGAGTTAGCTCCAACTCCATGCGAAACTCACGATGTAGCTTCAAATCAATGCGATGTAGAAGGTTCAGCTACAAATCCATGTGAAACAAATGATTTAGCTTCAAATACTTGCGATATAAGTGATATAGCTTCAAATGCTGGCTAAATAAACGAGATAGCTTAAAATCCATGCGAAACCCACGATGTAGCTTCAAATTAATGTGATGTAGAAGGTTTAGCTACAAATTCATGCGAAACAAATGATTTAGCTTCAAGTACTTGCGATATAAGTGATATAGTTTCAAATTCTGGCGAAATAATCGAGTTAACTTCAAATCCATGCGAAACACATGATGTAGCTTCAAATCAATGCGATGTAGATTGTTTAGAATCAAATCCATGCGAAACAAATGATTTAGCTTCAAATACTTGCGATATAAGTGATATAGCCTCAAATGCTCTCGAAATAAACGAGATAGCTTCAAATCCATGCGAAACCCACGATGTAGCTACAAATCAATGCGATGTAGAAGGTTTAGCTTCAAATCCATGCGAAACAAATGATTTAGCTACAAATACTTGCGATATAACTAATATAGCTCCAAATGCTGGCGAAATAAACTAGATAGCTTCAAATCCATGCGAAACCCACAATGTAGCTTCAAATTAATGCGATATAGAAGGTTTAGCTACAAATCCATGCGAAACAAATGATTTAGCTTCAAATACTTGCGATGTAAGTGATATGGTTTCAAATTCTGGCGAAATAACCGAGTCAGCTTCAAATCCATGCGAAACACATGATGTAGCTTCAAAGCAAAGAGATTTAGAAGGTTTGGCTTGAAATCCATGCGAAACAAATGATTTAGCTACAAATACTTACGATATAAGTGATATAGCTTCAAATGCTGGAGAAATATCCGAGTTAGCTTGAAATGCATGCGAAACACATGATGTAGGTTCAAATCAATGCGATATAGAAGGTTTAGCTTCAAATCCATGCGAAACAAATGATTTAGCTTCAAATACTTGCGATATAAGTGATATAGCTTCAAATTCTGGCGAAATAATCGAGTTAGCTTCAATTCCATGCGAAACCAATGATGTAGCTTAAAAATCAATGCGATGTTGAAGGTTTAAATTCAAATCCATGTGTAGCAAGCGATTTAACATCAAATACTTGCGATATAAGTTGTCTAGCATCAAATGCTGGCGCAATAATGGAGTTAGCTTCGAATCCATGCGAATCACATGATGTAGCTTCAAATCAATGCTATGTAGAAGGTTTAGCTTCAAATCCATGCGAATCAAATGATTTAGCTTCAACTACTTGCGATATAAGTGATATAGTTTCAAATGCTGGCGAAATAATCGAGTTAGCTTCAAATCCATGCGAAACATATGATGTAACTTCAAATCAAGCGACGTAGAAGGTTTGGCTTCAGATCCACGGGAAACAAATGATTTAGCTTCAAATACTTGCGATATAAGTGATATAGCATCAAATGCTGGAAAAATAACCGAGTTGGCTTGAAATGCATGCGAAACACATGATGTAGGTTCAAATCAAAGCGACGTAGAAGGATTAGTTTCAAATCCATGTCAAAGAAATGATTTTGATTCAAATACTTGTGATTTAATTGATATAGCTTCAAATGCAGGCGAAACAAACGCTTTAGCTTCGAATCCATGCGAATCACATAATTTAGCTTCAAATTCATGCGAAACCCATGGTTTAGCTTCTAATTCATGCGAAACAAATGATTTAGTTTCAATTACTTGCTATATAAGTGATATAGCTTCAAATGCTGGCGAAATAAACGAGTTAGCTCCAACTCCATGCGAGACACATGAAGTAGCTTCAAATTAATGCGATGTAGATGGTTTAGAATGAAATCCATGCGAAACAAATGATTTAGCTTCAAATACTTGCGATATAAGTGATATAGCTTCAAATGCTGGCGAAATAAACGAGTTAGCTTCAAATCCATGCGAAACACATGATGTAGCTTCAAATCAATGCGATGTAGAAGGTTCAGCTACAAATCCATGTGAAACAAATGATTTAGCTACAAATACTTGCGATATAAGTGATATAGCTTCAAATGCTGGCGAAATAAACGAGATAGCTTCAAATCAATGCGAAACCCACGATGTAGCTTCAAATTAATGCGATGTAGAAGGTTTAGCTTCAAATCCAAGTGAAACAAATGATTTAGCTTCAAATACTTGCGATGTAAGTGATGTAGCTTCAAATGCTGGCGAAATAAACGAGTTAGCTTCAAATCCATGCGGAACACATGATGTAGCTTCAAATCAATGCGATGTCGAAGGTTTGGCTTCAGATCCACGGGAAACAAATGATTTAGCTACAAATACTTGCGATATAAGTGATATAGCTTCAAATGCTGGCGAAATAAACGAGATAGCTTCAAATCAATGCGAAACCCACGATGTAGCTTCAAATTAATGCGATGTAGAAGGTTTAGCTTCAAATCCATGTGAAAAAAATGATTTAGCTTCAAATACTTGCGATATAAGTGATATAGTTTCAAATTCTGGCGAAATAATCGAGTTAGCTTCAAATCCATGCGGAACACAAGATGTAGCTTCAAATCAATGCGATGTAGAAGGTTTGGCTTGAAATCCATGCGAAACAAATGATTTAGCTTCAAATACTTGCGATATAAGTGATATAGCCTCAAATGCTGGCGAAATAAACGAGTTGGCTTCAAATCCATGCGAAACACATGATGTAGCTTCAAATCAATGCGATGTAGAAGGTTCAGCTACAAATCCATGTGAAACAAATGATTTAGCTACAAATACTTGCGATATAAGTGATATAGCTTCAAATGCTGGCGAAATAAACGAGATAGCTTCAAATCAATGCGAAACCCACGATGTAGCTTCAAATTAATGCGATGTAGAAGGTTTAGCTTCAAATCCATGTGAAACAAATGATTTAGCTTCAAATACTTGCGATGTAAGTGATGTAGCTTCAAATATAGGCGAAATAAACGAGTTAGCTTCAAATCCATGCGGAACACATGATGTAGCTTCAAATCAATGCGATGTAGAAGGTTTGGCTTGAAATCCATGCGAAACAAATGATTTAGCTTCAAATACTTGCGATATAAGTGATATAGCTTCAAATTCTGGCGAAATAATCGAGTTAGCTTCAATTCCATGCGAAACCAATGATGTAGCATAAAAACCAATGCGATGTTGAAGGTTTAAATTCAAATCCATGTGTAGCAAGCGATTTAACATCAAATACTTGCGATATAAGTTGTCTAGCATCAAATGCAGGCGCAATAATGGAGTTAGCTTCGAATCCATGCGAATCACATGATGTAGCTTCAAATCAATGCTATGTAGAAGGTTTAGCTTCAAATCCATGCGAATCAAATGATTTAGCTTCAACTACTTGCGATATAAGTGATATAGTTTCAAATGCTGGCGAAATAATCGAGTTAGCTTCAAGTCCATGCGAAACATATGATGTAACTTCAAATCAAGCGACGTAGAAGGTTTGGATTCAGATCCACGGGAAACAAATGATTTAGCTTCAAATACTTGCGATATAAGTGATATAGCATCAAATGCTGGAAAAATAACCGAGTTGGCTTGAAATGCATGCGAAACACATGATGTAGCTTCAAATCAGTGCTATGTAGAAGGTTCAGCTACAAATCCATGTGAAACAAATGATTTAGCTACAAATACTAGCGATATAAGTGATATAGCTTCAAATGCTGGCGAAATAAACGAGATAGCTTCAAATCAATGCGAAACCCAGGATGTAGCTTCAAATGCTGGCGAAATAAACGAGATAGCTTCAAATCAATGCGAAACCCAGGATGTAACTTCAAATTAATGCGATGTAGAAGGTTTAGCTTCAAATCAATGTGAAACAAATGATTTAGCTTCAAATACTTGCGATATAAGTGATGTAGCTTCAAATATAGGCGAAATAAACGAGTTAGCTTCAAATCCATGCGGAACACATGATGTAGCATCAAATCAATGCGATGTAGATTGTTTAGAATCAAATCCATGCGAAACAAATGATTTAGCTTCAAATACTTGCGATATAAGTGATATAACTTCAAATGCCGGCGAAATAAACGAGATAGTTTCAAATCCATGCGAAACACATGATGTAGCGTCGATTCAATGCAATGTGTAAGGTTTAGCTTCAAATCAATGCGATGTATAAGGTTTAGCTTCAAATCCATGCGAAACAACTGATTTAGCTACAAATACTTGTGATATACATGATTTAGATTCAACTGCATGCGAAACTAACGAGTTAGCTGCAAATCCAAGCGAAACACATGATGTAGCTTCAAATCAATGCGATGTAGATTGTTTAGAATCAAATCCATGCGAAACAAATGATTTAGCTTCAAATACTTGCGATATAAGTGATGTAGCTTCAGATGCAGGCGAAATAAACGAGTTAGCATCAAATCCATGCGAAACATATGATGTAGCTTCAAATCAATGCGATGTAGAAGGTTTGGTTTGAAATCCATGCGAAACAAATGATTTAGCTTCAAATTCATGCGAAATTCATGGTTTAGCTTTAAATTCATGCGAAAAAAATGATTTAGTTTCAAAGACTTGCAATATAAGTGATATAGCTTCAAATGCTGGCGAAATAAACGAGTTAGCTCCAAATCCAAGCGAAACACATGATGTAGCTTCAAATCAATGCGATGTAGATGGTTTAGAATCAAATCCATGCGAAACAAATGATTTAGGTTCAAATACTTGCGATATAAGTGATATTGCTTCAAATGCTGGCGAAATAAACGAGTTAGCTTCAAATCCATGCGAAACACATGATGTAGCTTCAAATCAATGCGATGTAGAAGATTCAGCTACAAATCCATGTGAAACAAATGATTTAGCTACAAATACTAGCGATATAAGTGATATAGCTTCAAATGCTGGCGAAATAAACGAGATAGCTTCAAATCCATGCGGAACACATGATGTAGCATCAAATCAATGCGATGTAGATTGTTTAGAATCAAATCCATGCGAAACAAATGATTTAGCTTCAAATACTTGCGATATAAGTGATATAACTTCAAATGCCGGCGAAATAAACGAGATAGTTTCAAATCCATGCTAAACCCACGATGTAGCTTCAAATTAATGCGATGTAGAAGGTTTAGCTTCAAATACATGCGAAACAAATGATTTAGCTTGAAATACTTGCGATATAAGTGATATAGCTTCAAATGCTGGCGAAATAAACGATTTAGCTTCAAATCCATGCGAAACACATGATGTAGCGTCGATTCAATGCAATGTGTAAGGTTTAGCTTCAAATCAATGCGATGTATAAGGTTTAGCTTCAAATCCATGCGAAACAAATGATTTAGCTACAAATACTTGTGATATACATGATTTAGATTCAACTGCATGCGAAACTAACGAGTTAGCTGCAAATCCAAGCGAAACACATGATGTAGCTTCAAATCAATGCGATGTAGATTGTTTAGAATCAAATCCATGCGAAACAAATGATTTAGCTTCAAATACTTGCGATATAAGTGATGTAGCTTCAAATTCTGGCGACATAATCGAGTTAGCTTCAAATCCATGCGAATCGCATGACGTAGCTTCAAATCAATGGTATGTAGAAGGTTTATCTACAAATCCATGCGAATCAAATGATTTAGCGTCAAATACTTGCGATATAAGTGATATGGTTTCAAATTCTGGCGAAATAACCGCGTCAGCTTCAAATCCATGCCAAACACATGATGTAACTTCAAATCAATGCGATGTAGATTGTTTAGAATCAAATCCATGCGACACAAATGATTTAGTTTCAAATACTTGCGATATAAGTGATATAGCTTCAAATGCTGGCGAAATAAACGAGATAGCTTCAAATCCATGCGAAACCCACGATGTAGCTTCAAATCAATGCGATGTAGAAGGTTTAGCTTCAAATCCATGCGAAAGAAATGCTTTAACTTCAAATACTTGCGATATAAGTGATGTAGCTGCAAATACAGGCGAAATAAACGAGTTAGCTTCAAATCCATGCGGAACACATGATGTAGCTTCAAAGCAAAGAGATTTAGAAGGGTTGGCTTGAAATCCATGCGAAACAAATGATTTAGCTACAAATACTTACGATATAAGCGATATAGCTTCAAATGCTGGCGAAATAAACGAGTTAGCTTCAAATCCATGCGAAACACATGATGTAGCTTCAAATCAATGCGATGTAGAAGGTTCAGCTACAAATCCATGTGAAACAAATGATTTAGCTAAAAATACTTGCGATATAAGTGATATAGCTTCAAATGCTGGCGAAATAAACGAGATAGCTTCAAATCAATGCGAAACCCACGATGTAGCTTCAAATTAATGCGATGTAGAAGGTTTAGCTTCAAATCCATGTGAAAGAAATGATTTAGCTTCAATTACTTGCGATATAAGTGATATAGCCTCAAATGCTGGCGAAATAAACGAGTTGGCTTCAAATCCAAGCGAAACCCACGATGTAGCTTCAAATCAATGCGATGTAGAAGGTTTTGCTTCAAATCCATGCGAAAGAAATGCTTTAGCTTCAAATACTTGCGATATAAGTGATGTAGCTTCAAATTCTGGCGACATAATCGAGTTAGCTTCAAATCCATGCGAATCACATGACGTAGCTTCAAATCAATGCTATGTAGAAGGTTTATCTACAAATCCATGCGAATCAAATGATTTAGCGTCAAATACTTGCGATATAAGTGATATGGTTTCAAATTCTGGCGAAATAACCGCGTCAGCTTCAAATCCATGCGAAACACATGATGTAACTTCAAATCAATGCGATGTAGATTGTTTAGAATCAAATCCATGCGACACAAATGATTTAGTTTCAAATACTAGCGATATAAGTGATATAGCTTCAAATGCTGGCGAAATAAACGAGATAGCTTCAAATACATGCGAAACCCACGATGTAGCTTCAAATCAATGCGATGTAGAAGGTTTAGCTTCAAATCCATGCGAATCAAATGATTTAGCTTCAACTACTTGCGATATAAGTGATATAGTTTCAAATGCTGGCGAAATAATCGAGTTAGCTTCAAATCCATGCGAAACATATGATGTAACTTCAAATCAAGCGACGTAGAAGGTTTGGCTTCAGATCCACGGGAAACAAATGATTTAGCTACAAATACTTACGATATAAGTGATATAGCTTCAAATGCTGGCGAAATAAACGAGTTAGCTCCAACTCCATGCGAGACACATGATGTAGCTTCAAATTAATGCGATGTAGAAGGTTTAGCTTCAAATCCATGCGAAACAAATGATTTAGCTTCAAATACTTGCGATATAAGCGATATAGCTTCAAATGCTGGCGAAATAAACGAGTTAGCTTCAAATCCATGCGAAACACATGATGTAGCTTCAAATCAATGCGATGTAGAAGGTTCAGCTACAAATCCATGTGAAACAAATGATTTAGCTACAAATACTTGCGATATAAGTGATATAGCTTCAAATGCTGGCGAAATAAACGAGATAGCTTCAAATCAATGCGAAACCCACGATGTAGCTTCAAATTAATGCGATGTAGAAGGTTTAGCTTCAAATCCATGTGAAAGAAATGATTTAGCTTCAATTACTTACGATATAAGTGATATAGCATCAAATGCTGGAGAAATAACCGAGTTAGCTTGAAATGCATGCGAAACACATGATGCAGGTTCAAATCAATCCGATGTAGATTGTTTAGAATCAAATCCATGCGAAACAAATGATTTAGTTTCAAATACTTGCGATATAAGTGATATAGCTTCAAATGCTGGCGAAATATAGTTTCAAATTTTGGCGAAATAAACGAGTTAGCTTCAAATCCATGCGGAACTCATGATGTAGCTTCAGATCAATACGATGTATAAGGATTAGCTTCAAATCCATGGGAAACAAATAATTTATCTTCAAATACTTGCGACATAAGTGATATAGCTTCAAATTCTGCCGAAATAATCGAGTTAGCTTCAACTCCATGCGAAACCAATGATGTAGCTT
Organism: Megalopta genalis; assembly: GCF_051020955.1. Taxonomy (NCBI): domain Eukaryota; kingdom Metazoa; phylum Arthropoda; class Insecta; order Hymenoptera; family Halictidae; genus Megalopta; species Megalopta genalis. The sequence goes on along the minus strand of NW_027476949.1, from coordinate 108,022 downwards.
CAAATCAATGCGATGTTGAAGGTTTAACTTCAAATCCATGTGTAGCAAGCGATTTAATTTCAAATACTTGCGATATAAGTTGTCTAGCATCAAATGCTGGCGAAATAATCGAGTTAGCTTCAAATCCATGCGAATCACATGATGTAGCTTCAAATCAGAGCTATGTAGAAGGTTTAGCTTCAAATGCATGCGAATCAAATGATTTAGCTTCAAATACATGCGACATAAGTGATATAGCTTCAAATACGTGCGATATATGTGATGTAGCTTCAAATGCTGGCGAAATAAACGAGTTTTCTTCAAATCCATGCGAAACAAATGATGTAGATTCAAATCAATGCGATGTAGATTGTTTAGAATCAAATCCATGCGAAACAAATGATTTAGCTTCAAATACTTGCGATATAAGTGATATAGTTTCTAATGCTTGCGAAATAAACGAGATAGCTTCCAATCCATGCGAAACCCACGATGAAGCTTCAAATCAATGCGATGTAGAAGGTTTAGCTTCAAATCCATGCGAAAGAAATGCTTTAGCTTCAAATACTTGCGATATAAGTGATGTAGCTGCAAATACAGGCGAAATAAACGAGTTAGCTTCAAATCCATGCGGAACACATGATGTAGCTTCAAATCAATGCGATGTAGATTGTTTAGAATCAAATCCATGCGAAACAAATGATTTAGCTTCAAATACTTGCGATATAAGTGATATAGCTTCTAATGCTTGCGAAATAAACGAGATAGCTTCCAATCCATGCGAAACCCACGATGAAGCTTCAAATCAATGCGATGTAGAAGGTTTAGCTTCAAATCCATGCGAAAGAAATGCTTTAGCTTCAAATACTTGCGATATAAGTGATGTAGCTGCAAATACAGGCGAAATAAACGAGTTAGCTTCAAATCCATGCGGAACACATGATGTAGCTTCAAAGCAAAGAGATTTAGAAGGTTTGGCTTGAAATCCATGCGAAACAAATGATTTAGATACAAATACTTACGATATAAGTGATATAGCTTCAAATGCTGGAGAAATAACCGAGTTAGCTTGAAATGCATGCGAAACACATGATGCAGGTTGAAATCAATCCGATGTAGGTTGTTTAGAATCAAATCCATGCGAAACAAATGATTTAGTTTCAAATACTTGCGATATAAGTGATGTAGCTTCAAATGCAGGCGAAATAAACGAGTTAGCTTCAAATCCATGCGAAACACATGATGTAGCTTCAAATCAATGCGATGTAGAAGGTTCAGCTACAAATCCATGTGAAACAAATGATTTAGCTAAAAATACTTGCGATATAAGTGATATAGCTTCAAATGCTGGCGAAATAAACGAGATAGCTTCAAATCAATGCGAAACCCACGATGTAGCTTCAAATTAATGCGATGTAGAAGGTTTAGCTTCAAATCCATGTGAAAGAAATGATTTAGCTTCAATTACTTGCGATATAAGTGATATAGCCTCAAATGCTGGCGAAATAAACGAGTTGGCTTCAAATCCAAGCGAAACCCACGATGTAGCTTCAAATCAATGCGATGTAGAAGGTTTTGCTTCAAATCCATGCGAAAGAAATGCTTTAGCTTCAAATACTTGCGATATAAGTGATGTAGCTTCAAATTCTGGCGACATAATCGAGTTAGCTTCAAATCCATGCGAATCACATGACGTAGCTTCAAATCAATGCTATGTAGAAGGTTTATCTACAAATCCATGCGAATCAAATGATTTAGCGTCAAATACTTGCGATATAAGTGATATGGTTTCAAATTCTGGCGAAATAACCGCGTCAGCTTCAAATCCATGCGAAACACATGATGTAACTTCAAATCAATGCGATGTAGATTGTTTAGAATCAAATCCATGCGACACAAATGATTTAGTTTCAAATACTAGCGATATAAGTGATATAGCTTCAAATGCTGGCGAAATAAACGAGATAGCTTCAAATACATGCGAAACCCACGATGTAGCTTCAAATCAATGCGATGTAGAAGGTTTAGCTTCAAATCCATGCGAATCAAATGATTTAGCTTCAACTACTTGCGATATAAGTGATATAGTTTCAAATGCTGGCGAAATAATCGAGTTAGCTTCAAATCCATGCGAAACATATGATGTAACTTCAAATCAAGCGACGTAGAAGGTTTGGCTTCAGATCCACGGGAAACAAATGATTTAGCTACAAATACTTACGATATAAGTGATATAGCTTCAAATGCTGGCGAAATAAACGAGTTAGCTCCAACTCCATGCGAGACACATGATGTAGCTTCAAATTAATGCGATGTAGAAGGTTTAGCTTCAAATCCATGCGAAACAAATGATTTAGCTTCAAATACTTGCGATATAAGCGATATAGCTTCAAATGCTGGCGAAATAAACGAGTTAGCTTCAAATCCATGCGAAACACATGATGTAGCTTCAAATCAATGCGATGTAGAAGGTTCAGCTACAAATCCATGTGAAACAAATGATTTAGCTACAAATACTTGCGATATAAGTGATATAGCTTCAAATGCTGGCGAAATAAACGAGATAGCTTCAAATCAATGCGAAACCCACGATGTAGCTTCAAATTAATGCGATGTAGAAGGTTTAGCTTCAAATCCATGTGAAAGAAATGATTTAGCTTCAATTACTTACGATATAAGTGATATAGCATCAAATGCTGGAGAAATAACCGAGTTAGCTTGAAATGCATGCGAAACACATGATGCAGGTTCAAATCAATCCGATGTAGATTGTTTAGAATCAAATCCATGCGAAACAAATGATTTAGTTTCAAATACTTGCGATATAAGTGATATAGCTTCAAATGCTGGCGAAATATAGTTTCAAATTTTGGCGAAATAAACGAGTTAGCTTCAAATCCATGCGGAACTCATGATGTAGCTTCAGATCAATACGATGTATAAGGATTAGCTTCAAATCCATGGGAAACAAATAATTTATCTTCAAATACTTGCGACATAAGTGATATAGCTTCAAATTCTGCCGAAATAATCGAGTTAGCTTCAACTCCATGCGAAACCAATGATGTAGCTTCAAATCAATGCGATGTTGAAGGTTTAACTTCAAATCCATGTGTAGCAAGCGATTTAATTTCAAATACTTGCGATATAAGTTGTCTAGCATCAAATGCTGGCGAAATAATCGAGTTAGCTTCAAATCCATGCGAATCACATGATGTAGCTTCAAATCAGAGCTATGTAGAAGGTTTAGCTTCAAATGCATGCGAATCAAATGATTTAGCTTCAAATACATGCGACATAAGTGATATAGCTTCAAATACGTGCGATATATGTGATGTAGCTTCAAATGCTGGCGAAATAAACGAGTTTTCTTCAAATCCATGCGAAACAAATGATGTAGATTCAAATCAATGCGATGTAGATTGTTTAGAATCAAATCCATGCGAAACAAATGATTTAGCTTCAAATACTTGCGATATAAGTGATATAGTTTCTAATGCTTGCGAAATAAACGAGATAGCTTCCAATCCATGCGAAACCCACGATGAAGCTTCAAATCAATGCGATGTAGAAGGTTTAGCTTCAAATCCATGCGAAAGAAATGCTTTAGCTTCAAATACTTGCGATATAAGTGATGTAGCTGCAAATACAGGCGAAATAAACGAGTTAGCTTCAAATCCATGCGGAACACATGATGTAGCTTCAAATCAATGCGATGTAGATTGTTTAGAATCAAATCCATGCGAAACAAATGATTTAGCTTCAAATACTTGCGATATAAGTGATATAGCTTCTAATGCTTGCGAAATAAACGAGATAGCTTCCAATCCATGCGAAACCCACGATGAAGCTTCAAATCAATGCGATGTAGAAGGTTTAGCTTCAAATCCATGCGAAAGAAATGCTTTAGCTTCAAATACTTGCGATATAAGTGATGTAGCTGCAAATACAGGCGAAATAAACGAGTTAGCTTCAAATCCATGCGGAACACATGATGTAGCTTCAAAGCAAAGAGATTTAGAAGGTTTGGCTTGAAATCCATGCGAAACAAATGATTTAGATACAAATACTTACGATATAAGTGATATAGCTTCAAATGCTGGAGAAATAACCGAGTTAGCTTGAAATGCATGCGAAACACATGATGCAGGTTGAAATCAATCCGATGTAGGTTGTTTAGAATCAAATCCATGCGAAACAAATGATTTAGTTTCAAATACTTGCGATATAAGTGATGTAGCTTCAAATGCAGGCGAAATAAACGAGTTAGCTTCAAATCCATGCGGAACACATGATGTAGATTCAAATCAATGCTATGTAGAAGGTTTAGCTACCAATCCATGCGAATCAAATGATTTAGCTTCAAATACTTGCGATATAAGTGATATAGTTTCAAATTTTGGCGAAATAAACGAGTTAGCTTCAAATCCATGCGGAACTCATGATGTAGCTTCAAATCAATGCCATGTATAAGGTTTTGCTTCAAATCCATGCGAACAAATAATTTATCTTCAAATACTTGCGATATAAGTGATATAGCTTCAAATTCTGCCGAAATAATCGAGTTAGCTTCAACTCCATGCGAATCACATGATGTAGCTTCAAATCAGTGCTATGTAGAAGGTTTAGCTTCAAACGCATGCGAATCAAATGATTTAGCTTCAAATACATGCGACATAAGTGATATAGCTTCATATACTTGCGATATAAGTGATGTAGCTTCAAATTCTGCCGAAATAATCGAGTTAGCTTCAACTCCATGCGAATCACATGATGTAGCTTCAAATCAGTGCTATGTAGAAGGTTTAGCTTCAAATGCATGCGAATCAAATGATTTAGCTTCAAATACATGCGACATAAGTGATATAGCTTCAAATACTTGCGATATAAGTGATGTAGCTTCAAATGCTGTCGAAATAAACGAGTTTTCTTCAAATCCATGCGAAACAAATGATGTAGGTTCAAATCAAAGCGATGTAGAAGGATTGGTTTCAAATCCATGTTAAACAAATGATCTTGACTCAAATACTTGTGATTTAAGTGATATAGCTTCAAATGCAGGCGAAATAAACGATTTAGCTTCAAATACATGCGACATAAGTGATATAGCCTCAAATACTTGCGATATAAGTGATGTAGCTTCAAATGCTGGAGAAATAACCGAGTTAGCTTGAAATGCATGCGAAACACATGATGTAGGTTCAAATAAGTGCGATGTAGAAGGTTTAGCTACAAATCCATGTGAATCAAATGATTTAGATTCAAATTCTTGGGAAGTAAGTGATATCGTTTCAAATTATTGCGAAATAATCGAGTTAGCTTCAAATCCAAGCGAGACACATGATGTAGCTTCAAATCAATGCGTTGTAGAAGGTTTAGCTTCAAATCCATGCGAAACAAATGATTTAGCTTCAAATACTTGCGATATAAGTGATATAGCTTCAAATGCTGGCGAAATAAACGAGATAGCTTCAAATCAATGCGAAACCCACGATGTAGCTTCAAATTAATGCGATGTAGAAGGTTTAGCTTCAAATCCATGTGAAACAAATGATTTAGCTTCAAATACTTGCGATATAAGTGATATAGCCTCAAATGCTGGCGAAATAAACGAGTTGGCTTCAAATCCAAGCGAAACACATGTTGTAGCATCAAATCAATGCGATGTAGAAGGCTTAGCTTCAAATCCATATGAAAGAAATGCTTTAGCTTCAAATACTTGCGATATAAGTGATGTAGCTTCAGATGCAGGCGAAATAAACGAGTTAGCATCAAATCCATGCGAAACATATGATGTAGCTTCAAATCAATGCAATGTGTAAGGTTTAGCTTCAAATCAATGCGATGTATAAGGTTTAGCTTCAAATCCATGCGAAACAAATCATTTAGCTGCAAATACTTGCGATATAAGTGATATAGCTTCAAATGCTGGCGAAATAAACGAGATAGCTTCAAATCCAAGCGAAACCCACGATGTAGCTTCAAATTAATGCGATGTAGAAGGTTTAGCTACAAATTCATGCGAAACAAATGTCTTAGCTTCAAATACTTGCGATATAAGTGATATAGTTTCAAATTCTGGCGAAATAATCGAATTAACTTCAAATCCATGCGAAACACACGATGTAGCTTCAAATCAATGCGATGTAGATTGTTTAGAATCAAATCCATGCGAAACAAATGATTTAGCTTCAAATACTTGCGATATAAGTGATATAGCTTCAAATTCTGCCGAAATAATCGAGTTAGCTTCAACTCCATGCGAAACCAATGATGTAGCTTCAAATCAATGCGATGTTGAAGGTTTGGCTTGAAAACCATGCGAACAAATGATTTAGCTACAAATACTTGCGATATAAGTGATATAGCTTCAAATTCTGGAGAAATAACCGAGTTAGCTTGAAATGCATGTGAAACACATGATGTAGGTTCAAATCAAAGCGATGTAGAAGGATTAGTTTTAAATCTATGCCAAAGAAATGATTTTGATTCAAATACTTGTGATTTAACTGATATAGTTTCAAATGCAGGCAAAACACACGGTTTAGCTTCAAATCCATGCGAATCACATAATTTAGCTTCAAATTCATGCGAAACACATGGTTTAGCTTCAAATTCATGCGAAACAAATGATTTAGTTTCAAATACTTGCGATATAATGGATATAGCTTCAAATGCTGGCTAAATAAACGAGATAGCTTAAAATCCATGCGAAACCCACGATGTAGCTTCAAATTAATGCGATGTAGAAGGTTTAGCTACAAATTCATGCGAAACAAATGTCTTAGCTTCAAATACTTGCGATATAAGTGATATAGTTTCAAATTCTGGCGAAATAATCGAATTAACTTCAAATCCATGCGAAACACATGATGTAGCTTCAAATCAATGCGATGTAGATTGTTTAGAATCAAATCCATGCGAAACAAATGATTTAGCTTCAAATACTTGCGATATAAGTGATATAGCTTCAAATGCTGGCGAAATAAACGAGATAGCTTCCAATCCATGCGAAACCCACGATGTAGCTTCAAATCAATGCGATGTAGAAGGTTTAGCTTCAAATCCTTGCGAAAGAAATGCTTTAGCTTCAAATACTTGCGATATAAGTGATGTAGCTGCAAACACAGGCGAAATAAACGAGTTAGCTTCAAATCCATGCGGAACACATGATGTAGCTTCGAAGCAAAGAGATTTAGAAGGTTTGGCTTGAAATCCATGCGAAACAAATGATTTAGCTACAAATACTTACGATATAAGTGATATAGCTTGAAATGCTGGAGAAATAACTGAGTTAGCTTGAAATGCATTCGAAACACATGATGCAGGTTCAAATCAATCCGATGTAGATTGTTTAGAATCAAATCCATGCGAATCAAATGATTTAGTTTCAAATACGTGCGATATAAGTGATATAGCTTCAAATGCTGGCGAAATAAACGAGTTGGCTTCAAAGCCATGCGAAACACATGTTGTAGCATCAAATCAATGCGATGTAGAAGGCTTAGCTTCAAATCCATGCGAAAGAAATGCTTTAGCTTCAAATACTTGCGATATAAGTGATGTTGCTTCAAATGCAGGCGAAATAAACGAGTTAGCTTCAAATCCATGCGGAACACATGATGTAGATTCAAATCAATGCTATGTAGAAGGTTTAGCTACCAATCCATGCGAAACAAATGATTTAGCGTCAAATACTTGCGATATAAGTGATATAGTTTCAAATTTTGGCGAAATAAACGAGTTAGCTTCAAATCCATGCGGAACTCATGATGTAGCTTGAAATCTATGCCATGTATAAGGTTTAGCTTCAAATCCATGCGAAACAAATGATTTAGCTTCAAATACTTGCCTTATAAGTGATATAGCTTCAAATTCTGACAAAATAATCGAGTTAGCTTCAACTCCATGCGAAACCAATGATGTAGCGTCAGATCAATACGATGTTGAAGGTTTAACTTCAATTCCATGTGTAGCAAGCGATTTAACTTCAAATACTTGCGATATAAGTTGTCTAGCGTCAAATGCTGGTGAAATAATCGAGTTAGCTTCAAATCCATGCGGAACACATGATGTAGCTTCAGATCAATACGATGTATAAGGTTTAGCTTCAAATCCATGGGAAACAAATAATTTATCTTCAAATACTTGCGATATAAGTGATATAGCTTCAAATTCTGCCGAAATAATCGAGTTAGCTTCAACTCCATCCGAAACCAATGATGTAGCTTCAAATCAATGCGATGTTGAAGGTTTAACTTCAAATCCATGTGTAGCAAGCGATTTAATTTCAAATACTTGCGATATAAGTTGTCTAGCACCAAATGCTGGCGAAATAATCGAGTTAGCTTCAAATCCATGCGAATCACATGACGTAGCTTCAAATCAGTGCTATGTAGAAGGTTTAGCTTCAAATGCATGCGAATCAAATGATTTAGCTTCAAATACATGCGACATAAGTGATATAGCTTCAAATACTTGCGATATAAGTGATATAGCTTCAAATGCTGGCGAAATAAACGAGTTGGCTTCAAATCCATGCGAAACACATGTTGTAGCATCAAATCAATGCGATGTAGAAGGCTTAGCTTCAAATCCATGTGAAAGAAATGCATTAGCTTCAAATACTTGCGATATAAGTGATGTAGCTTCAAATGCAGGCGAAATAAACGAGTTAGCTTCAAATCCATGCGGAACACATGATGTAGATTCAAATCAATGCTATGTAGAAGGTTTAGCTACCAATCCATGCGAAACAAATGATTTAGCTTCAAATACTTGCGATATAAGTGATGTAGTTTCAAATTTTGGCGAAATAAACGAGTTAGCTTCAAATCCATGCGGAACTCATGATGTAGCTTCAAATCAATGCCATGTATAAGGTTTAGCTTCAAATCCATGCGAAACAAATGATTTAGCTTCAAATACTTGCCTTATAAGTGATATAGCTTCAAATTCTGACGAAATAATCGAGTTAGCTTCAACTCCATGCGAAACCAATGATGTAGCTTCAGATCAATACGATGTTGAAGGTTTAACTTCAATTCCATGTGTAGCAAGAGATTTAACTTCAAATACTTGCGATATAAGTTGTCTAGCGTCAAATGCTGGCGAAATAATCGAGTTAGCTTCAAATCCATTCGAATCACATGATGTAGCTTCAAATCAATGCTATGTAGAAGGTTTATCTTCAAATCCATGCGAATCAAATGATTTAGCTTCATATAGGTGCGATATAAGTGATATAGCTTCAAATGCTGGCGAAATAAACGAGTTAGCTTCAAATGCATGCGAAACACATGATGTAGCTTCAAATCAATGCAATGTGTAAGGTTTAGCTTCAAATCAATGCGATGTATAAGGTATAGCTTCAAATCCATGGGAAACAAATGATATAGCTTCAAATACTTGCGATATAAGTGATGTAGCTTCAAATACTTGCGATATTAGTGATGTAGCTTCAAATGCTGGCGAAATAAACGAGTTGGCTTCAAATCCATGCGAAACACATGTTGTAGCATCAAATCATTGCGATGTAGAAGGCTTAGCTTCAAATCCATGCGAAAGAAATGCTTTAGCTTCAAATACTTGCGATATAAGTGATATAGCTTCAAATGCTGGCGAAATAACCGAGTTAGCTTCAAATGCATGCGAAACACATGATGTAGCTTCAAATCAATGCGATGTAGAAGGCTTAGCTTCAAATCCATGCGAAAGAAATGCTTTAGCTTCAAATACTTGCGATATAAGTGATGTAAGCATCAAATGCAGCCGAAATAAACGAGATAGCTTCAAATCCATGCGGAACACATGATCTAGATTCAAATCAATGCGATGTAGTTGGTTTAGAATCAAATCCATGCGAAACAAATAATTTATCTTCAAATACTTGCGATATAAGTGATATAGCTTCAAATTCTGCCGAAATATTCGAGTTAGCTTCAACTCCATGCGAAACCAATGATGTAGCTTCAAATCAATGCGATGTTGAAGGTTTAACTTCAAATCCATGTGTAGCAAGCGATTTAATTTCAAATACTTGCGATATAAGTTGTCTAGAATCAAATGCTGGCGAAATAATCGAGTTAGCTTCAAATCCATGCGAATCACATGATGTAGCTTCAAATCAGTGCTATGTAGAAGGTTTAGCTTAAAATGCATGCGAATTAAATGATTTAGCTTCAAATACATGCGACATAGGTGATATAGCTTCAAATACTTGCGATATAAGTGATATAGCTTCAAATTCTGGCGAAATAAACGCGTTTTCTTCAAATCCATACGAAACACATGATGTAGGTTCAAATCAAAGCGATGTAGAAGGATTGGTTTCAAATCCATGTTAAGCAAATGATCTTGATTCAAATACTTGTGATTTAAGTGATATAGCTTCAAATGCAGGCGCAATAAACGATTTAGCTTCCAATCCATGCGGAACACATGTTGTAGCTTCAAATCAATGCAATGTGTAAGGTTTAGCTTCAAATCAATGCGATGTATAAGGTATAGCTTCAAATCCATGGGAAACAAATGATATAGCTTCAAATACTTGCGATATATGTGATATAGCTTCAAATGCTGGCGAAATAACCGAGTCAGCTTCAAATCCATGCGAAACACATGATGTAGCTTCAAAACAATGCAATGTAGATTGTTTAGAATCAAATCCATGCGAAACAAATGATTTAGCTTCAAATACTTGCGATATAAGTGATATAGCTTCAAATGCTGGCGAAATAAACGAGTTAGCTTGAAATGCATGTGAAACACATGATGTAGGTTCAAATCAAAGCGATGTAGAAGGATTAGTTTCAAATCCATGTCAAAGAAATGATTTGGCTTCAAATACTTGCGATATAAGTGATGCAGCTTCAAATACAGGCGAAATAAACGAGTTAGCTACAAATCCATGAGGAACACATGATATAGCTTCAAATCAATGCGATGTATAAGGTTTAGCTTCAGATCCATGCGAAACAAATGATTTAGCTTCAAATACTTGCGATATAAGTGATATAGCTTCAAATTCTGGCGAAATAATCGAGTTAGCTTCAATTCCATTCGAAACCAATGATGTAGCTTAAAAATCAATGCGATGTTGAAGGTTTAAATTCAAATCCATGTGTAGCAAGCGATTTAACATCAAATACTTGCGATATAAGTTGTCTAGCATCAAATGCTGGCGCAATAATGGAGTTAGCTTCAAATCCATGCGAATCACATGATGTAGCTTCAAATCAATGCTATGTAGAAGGTTTAGCTTTAAATCCATGCGAATCAAATGATTTAGCTTCAACTACTTGCGATATAAGTGATATAGTTTCAAATGCTGGCGAAATAATCGAGTTAGCTTCAAATCCATGCGAAACATATGATGTAACTTCAAATCAAGCGACGTAGAAGGTTTGGCTTCAGATCCACGGGAAACAAATGATTTAGCTTCAAATACTTGCGATATAAGTGATATAGCATCAAATGCTGGAAAAATAACCGAGTTGGCTTGAAATGCATGCGAAACACATGATGTAGGTTCAAATCAAAGCGACGTAGAAGGATTAGTTTCAAATCCATGTCAAAGAAATGATTTTGATTCAAATACTTGTGATTTAATTGATATAGCTTCAAATGCAGGCGAAACAAACGCTTTAGCTTCGAATCCATGCGAATCACTTAATTTAGCTTCAAATTCATGCGAAACACATGGTTTAGCTTCTAATTCATGCGAAACAAATGATTTAGTTTCGATTACTTGCTATATAAGTGATATAGCTTCAAATGCTGGCGAAATAAACGAGTTAGCTCCAACTCCATGCGAAACACATGATGTAGCTTCAAATTAATGCGATGTAGATGGTTTAGAATGAAATCCATGCGATACAAATGATTTAGCTTCAAATACTTGCGATATAAGTGATATAGCTTCAAATGCTGGCGAAATAAACGAGTTAGCTTCAAATCCATGCGAAACACATGATGTAGCTTCCAATCAATGCGATGTAGAAGGTTCAGCTACAAATCCATGTGAAACAAATGATTTAGCTACAAATACTTGCAATATAATTGATATAGCTTCAAATGCTGGCGAAATAAACGAGATAGCTTCAAATCAATGCGAAACCCACGATGTAGCTTCAAATTAATGCGATGTAAAAGGTTTAGCTTCAAATCCATGTGAAACAAATGATTTAGCTTCAAATACTGGCGATATAAGTGATATAGTTTCAAATTCTGGCGAAATAATCGAGTTAGCTTCAAATCCATGCGGAACACAAGATGTAGCTTCAAACCAATGCGATGTAGAAGGTTTGGCTTGAAAACCATGCGAAACAAATGATTTTGCTTCAAATACTTGCGTTATAAGTGATATAGCCTCACATGCTGGCGAAATAAACGAGTTGGCTTCAAATCCAAGCGAAACACATGTTGTAGCATCAAATCAATGCGATGTAGAAGGCTTAGCTTCAAATCCATATGAAAGAAATGCTTTAGCTTCAAATACTTGCGATATAAGTGATGTAGCCTCAGATGCAGGCGAAATAAACGAGTTAGCATCAAATCCATGCGAAACATATGATGTAGCTTCAAATCAATGCGATGTAGAAGGTTTGGCTTGAAATCCATGCGAAACAAATGATTTAGTTTCAAATTCATGCGAAATTCATGGTTTAGCTTTAAATTCATGCGAAAAAAATGATTTAGTTTCAAAGACTTGCAATATAAGTGATATAGCTTCAAATGCTGGCGAAATAAACGAGTTAGCTCCAAATCCAAGCGAAACACATGATGTAGCTTCAAATCAATGCGATGTAGATGGTTTAGAATCAAATCCATGCGAAACAAATGATTTAGCTTCAAATACTTGCGATATAAGTGATATAGCTTCAAATGCTGGCGAAATAAACGAGTTAGCTTCAAATCCATGCGAAACACATGATGTAGCTTCAAATCAATGCGATGTAGAAGGTTCAGCTACAAATCCATGTGAAACAAATGATTTAGCTACAAATACTTGCGATATAAGTGATATAGCTTCAAATGCTGGCGAAATAAACGAGATAGCTTCAAATCAATGCGAAACCCACGATGTAGCTTCAAATTAATGCGATGTAGAAGGTTTAGCTTCAAATCAATGTGAAGCAAATGATTTAGCTTCAAATACTTGCGATATAAGTGATGTAGCTTCAAATATAGGCGAAATAAACGAGTTACCTTCAAATCCATGCGGAACACATGATGTAGCTTCAAATCAATGCGATGTAGAAGGTTTGGCTTGATATCCATGCGAAACAAATGATTTAGCTACAAATACTTGGGATATAAGTGATATAGCTTCAAATGCTGGCGAAATAAACGAGATAGCTTCATATCCATGCGAAACCCAAGATGTAGCTTCAAATTAATGCGATATAGAAGGTTTAAATTCAAATCCATTTGTAGCAAGCGATTTAACATCAAATACTTGCGATATAAGTTGTCTAGCATCAAATGCTGGCGCAATAATGGAGTTAGCTTCAAATCCATGCGAATCACATGATGTAGCTTCAAATCTATGCTATGTAGAAGGTTTAGCTTCAAATCCATGCGAATCAAATGATTTAGCTTCAACTACTTGCGATATAAGTGATGTAGCTTCAAATTCTGGCGACATAATCGAGTTAGCTTCAAATCCATGCGAATCACATGACGTAGCTTCAAATCAATGCTATGTAGAAGGTTTATCTACAAATCCATGCGAATCAAATGATTTAGCGTCAAATACTTGCGATATAAGTGATATGGTTTCAAATTCTGGCGAAATAACCGAGTCAGCTTCAAATCCATGCGAAACACATGATGTAGCTTCAAATCAATGCGATGTAGATTGTTTAGAATCAAATCCATGCGAAACAAATGATTTAGCTTCAAATACTTGCGATATAAGTGATATAGCTTCAAATGCTGGCGAAATAAACGAGATATCTTCAAATCCATGCGAAACCCACGATGTAGCTTCAAATCAATGCGATGTAGAAGGTTTAGCTTCAAATCCATGCGAAAGAAATGCTTTGGCTTCAAATACTTGCGATATAAGTGATGCAGCTTCAAATACAGGCGAAATAAACGAGTTAGCTACAAATCCATGCGAAACCCACGATGTAGCTTCAAATCAATGCGATGTAGAAGGTTTAGCTTCAAATCCATGCAAAAGAAATGCTTTGGCTTCAAATACTTGCGATATAAGTGATGTAGCTTCAAATTCTGGCGACATAATCGAGTTAGCTTCAAATCCATGCGAATCACATGACGTAGCTTCAAATCAATGCTATGTAGAAGGTTTATCTACAAATCCATGCGAATCAAATGATTTAGCTTCAAATACTTACGATATAAGTGATATGGTTTCAAATTCTGGCGAAATAACCGAGTCAGCGTCAAATCCATGCGTAACACACGATGTAGCTTCAAATCAATGCGATGTAGATTGTTTAGAATCAAATCCATGCGAAACAAATGATTTAGTTTCAAATACTTGCGATATAAGTGATATAGCTTCAAATGCTGGCGAAATAAACGAGTTAGCTCCAACTCCATGAGAGACACATGATGTAGCTTCAAATTAAGGCGATGTAGATGGTTTAGAATGAAATCCATGCGATACAAATGATTTAGCTTCAAATACTTGCGATATAAGTGATATAGCTTCAAATGCTGGCGAAATAAACGAGTTAGCTTCAAATCCATGCGAAACACATGATGTAGCTTCGAATCAATGCGATGTAGAAGGTTCAGCTACAAATCCATGTGAAACAAATGATTTAGCTACAAATACTTGCAATATAATTGATATAGCTTCAAATGCTGGCGAAATAAACGAGATAGCTTCAAATCAATGCGAAACCCACGATGTAGCTTCAAATTAATGCGATGTAGAAGGTTTAGCTTCAAATCCATGTGAAACAAATGATTTAGCTTCAAATACTGGCGATATAAGTGATATAGTTTCAAATTCTGGCGAAATAACCGAGTCAGCTTCAAATCCATGCGAAACACATGATGTAGCTTCAAATCAATGCGATGTAGATTGTTTAGAATCAAATCCATGCGAAAAAAATGATTTAGCTTCAAATACTTGCGATATAAGTGATATAGCTTCAAATGCTGGCGAAATAAACGAGATATCTTCAAATCCATGCGAAACCCACGATGTAGCTTCAAATCAATGCGATGTAGAAGGTTTAGCTTCAAATCCATGCGAAAGAAATGCTTTGGCTTCAAATACTTGCGATATAAGTGATGCAGCTTCAAATACAGGCGAAATAAACGAGTTAGCTACAAATCCATGCGAAACCCACGATGTAGCTTCAAATCAATGCGATGTAGAAGGTTTAGCTTCAAATCCATGCGAAAGAAATGCTTTGGCTTCAAATACTTGCGATATAAGTGATGTAGCTTCAAATTCTGGCGAAATAAACGAGTAGGCTTCAAATCCAAGCGAAACACATGTTGTAGCATCAAATCAATGCGATGTAGAAGGTTTAGCTTCAAATCCATGCGAAAGAAATGCTTTGGCTTCAAATACTTGCGATATAAGTGATGTAGCTTCAAATTCTGGCGACATAATCGAGTTAGCTTCAAATCCATGCGAATCACATGACGTAGCTTCAAATCAATGCTATGTAGAAGGTTTATCTACAAATCCATGCGAATCAAATGATTTAGCTTCAAATACTTGCGATATAAGTGATATGGTTTCAAATTCTGGCGAAATAACCGAGTCAGCTTCAAATCCATGCGTAACACACGATGTAGCTTCAAATCAATGCGATGTAGAAGGTTCAGCTACAAATCCATGAGAAACAAATGATTTAGCTACAAATACTTGCAATATAATTGATATAGCTTCAAATGCTGGCGAAATAAACGAGTTAGCTCCAAATCCAAGCGAAACACATGATGTAGCTTCAAATCAATGCGATGTAGATGGTTTAGAATCAAATCCATGCGAAACAAATGATTTAGCTTCAAATACTTGCGATATAAGTGATATAGCTTCAAATGCAGGCGAAATAAACGAGTTAGCTTCAAATCCATGCGAAACACATGATGTAGCTTCAAATCAATGCGATGTAGAAGGTTCAGCTACAAATCCATGTGAAACAAATGATTTAGCTACAAATACTTGCGATATAAGTGATATAGCTTCAAATGCTGGCGAAATAAACGACATAGCTTCAAATCCATGCGAAACCCAAGATGTAGCTTCAAATTAATGCGATATAGAAGGTTTAAATTCAAATCCATTTGTAGCAAGCGATTTAACATCAAATACTTGCTATATAAGTTGTCTAGCATCAAATGCTGGCGCAATAATGGAGTTAGCTTCAAATCCATGCGAATCACATGATGTAGCTTCAAATCTATGCTATGTAGAAGGTTTAGCTTCAAATCCATGCGAATCAAATGATTTAGCTTCAACTACTTGCGATATAAGTGATGTAGCTTCAAATTCTGGCGACATAATCGAGTTAGCTTCAAATCCATGCGAATCACATGACGTAGCTTCAAATCAATGCTATGTAGAAGGTTTATCTACAAATCCATGCGAATCAAATGATTTAGCTTCAACTACTTGCGATATAAGTGATATAGTTTCAAATGCTGGCGAAATAATCGAGTTAGCTTCAAATCCATGCGAAACATATGATGTAACTTCAAATCAAGCGACGTAGAAGGTTTGGCTTCAGATCCACCGAAAACAAATGATTTACCTTCAAATACTTGCGATATAAGTGATATAGCATCAAATGCTGGAAAAATAACCGAGTTGGCTTGAAATGCATGCGAAACACATGATGTAGGTTCAAATCAAAGCGACGTAGAAGGATTAGTTTCAAATCCATGTCAAAGAAATGATTTTGATTCAAATACTTGTGATTTAATTGATATAGCTTCAAATGCAGGCGAAACAAACGCTTTAGCTTCGAATCCATGCGAATCACATAATTTAGCTTCAAATTCATGCGAAACACATGGTTTAGCTTCTAATTCATGCGAAACAAATGATTTAGTTTCAATTACTTGCTATATAAGTGTTATAGCTTCAAATGCTGGCGAAATAAACGAGTTAGCTAAAACTCCATGCGAGACGCATGATGTAGCTTCAAATTAATGCGATGTAGATGGTTTAGAATCAAATCCATGCGAAACAAATGATTTAGCTTCAAATACTTGCGATATAAGTGATATAGCTTCAAATGCTGGCGAAATAAACGGGTTAGCTTCAAATCCATGCGAAACACATGATGTAGCTTCAAATCAATGCGATGTAGAAGGTTCAGCTACAAATCCATGTGAAACAAATGATTTAGCTACAAATACTTGCGATATAAGTGATATAGCTTCAAATGCTGGCGAAATAAACGAGATAGCTTCAAATCAATGCGAAACCCACGATGTAGCTTCAAATTAATGCGATGTAGAAGGTTTAGCTTCAAATCAATGTGAAACAAATGATTTAGCTTCAAATACTTGCGATATAAGTGATGTAGCTTCAAATATAGGCGAAATAAACGAGTTAGCTTCAAATCCATGCGGAACACATGATGTAGCTTCAAATCAATGCGATGTAGAAGGTTTGGCTTGAAATCCATGCGAAACAAATGATTTAGCTACAAATACTTGGGATATAAGTGATATAGCTTCAAATGCTGGCGTAAAAACGAGATAGCTTCAAATCCATGCGAAACCCAAGATGTAGCTTCAAATTAATGCGATATAGAAGGTTTAGCTACAAATCCATGCGAAACAAATGATTTAGCTTCAAATACTTGCGATATAAGTGATATAGTTTCACATTCTGGCGAAATAATCGAGTTAGCTACAAATCCATGCGAAACACATGATGTAGCATCAAATCAATGCGATGTAGATTGTTTAGAATCAAATCCATGCGAAACAAATGATTTAGCTTCAAATACTTGCGATATAAGTGATATAACTTCAAATGCCGGCGAAATAAACGAGATAGTTTCAAATCCATGCTAAACCCACGATGTAGCTTCAAATTAATGCAATGTAGAAGGTTTAGCTTCAAATACATGCGAAACAAATGATTTAGCTTGAAATACTTGCGATATAAGTGATATAGCTTCAAATGCTGGCGAAATAAACGATTTAGCTTCAAATCCATGCGATACACATGATGTAGCGTCAAATCAATGCAATGTGTAAGGTTTAGCTTCAAATCAATGCGATGTATAAGGTTTAGCTTCAAATCCATGCGAAACAAATGATTTAGCTACAAATACTTGTGATATACATGATTTAGATTCAACTGCATGCGAAACTAACGAGTTAGCTTCAAATCCAAGCGAAACACATGATGTATCTTCAAATTAATGCGATGTAGAAGGTTCAGCTACAAATCCATGTGAAACAAATGATTTAGCTTCAAATACTTGCGATATAAGTGATATAGTTTCAAAGTCTGGCGAAATAATCGAGTTAGCTTCAAATCCATGCGAAACACATGTTGTAGCATCAAATCAATGCGATGTAGAAGGTTTAGCTTCAAATGCAAGCGAAACAAACGCTTTAACTTCAAATCCATGCGAATCACATAATTTAGCTTCAAATTCGTGCGAAACACATGGTTTCGCTTAAAATGCATGCGAAGCAAATGATTTAGTTTCAAATACTTGCGATATAAGTGATATAGCTTCAAATGCTGGCGTAAAAACGAGATAGCTTCAAATCCATGCGAAACCCAAGATGTAGCTTCAAATTAATGCGATATAGAAGGTTTAGCTACAAATCCATGCGAAACAAATGCTTTAGCTTCAAATACTTGCGATACAAGTGATATAGCTTCAAATGCAGGCGAAATAAACGACTTAGCTTCAAATCCATGCGGATCACATGACGTAGTTTCAAATCAATGCGATGGATAAGGTTTAGTTTCAAATCCATGCCAAACAAATGATTTGGCTTCAAATACTTGCGATATAAGTGATATAGCTTCAAATTCTGGCGAAATAATCGAGTTAGCTTCAACTCCATGCGATACATATGATGCAGCTTCAAATCAATACGATGTAGAAGGTTTGGCTTCAGATCCATGCGAAACAAATGATTTAGTTTCAAATACTTGCCATATAAGTGATATAGCTTCAAATGCTGGAGAAATAACCGAGTTAGCTTGAAAAGCATGCGAAACACATGATTGTAGGTTCAAATCAAAGCGATGTAGAAGGATTAGTTTCAAATCCATGTCAAAGAAATGATTTTGATTCATATACTTGTGATTTAATTGATATAGCTTCAAATGCAGGCGAAACAAACGCTTTAACTTCAAATCCATGCGAATCACATAATTTAGATTCAAATTCGTGCGAAACACATGGTTTCGCTTAAAATTCATGCGAAACAAATGATATGGCTTCAAATACTTGCGATATAAGTGATATAGCTTCAAGTGCTGGCGAAATAAACGAGTTAGCTTCAAATCCATGCGAAACCCAAGATGTAGCTTCAAATTAATGCGATATAGAAGGTTTAGCTACAAATCCATGCGAAACGAATGATTAAGCTTCAAATACTTGCGATATAAGTGATATAGCTTCAAATGCAGGCGAAATGAACGAGTTAGCTTAAAATCCATGCGGATCACATGATGTGGCTTCAAATCAATGCGATGTATAAGGTTTAGCTTCAAATCCATGCGAAACAAATGATTTAACTTCAAATACTTACGATCTAAGTGGTCTAGCATCAAATGCTTGCGAAATAATCGAGTTAGCTTCAAATCCATGCGAAACACATGATGTAGCTTCAAATTAATGCGATGTAGATTGTTTAGCTTCAAGTCCATGCGAAACAAATGATTTAGCTTCAAATACTTGCGATATGAGTGACATAGCTTCAAATGCAGGCGAAACAAACGCTTTAGCTTCAAATCCATGCGAATCACATAATTTCGCTTCAAATTCATGAGAAACACATGGTTTAGCTTCGTATTCATGCGAAACAAATGATTTAGTTTCAAATACTTGCGATATAAGTGATATAGCATCAAATGCAGGCGAAACAAACGCTTTAGCTTCAAATCCATGCGATTCAAATAATTTAGCTTCAAATTCATGAGAATCACATGGTTTAGCTTCAAATTCATGCGAAACAAATTATTTAGCTTCAAATACTTGCGATATAAGTGATCGAGTTTCAACTGCTGGCGAAATAATCGAGTTAGCTTCAAATCCATGTGAAACATATGATATAGCTTCAAGTCAATGCGATGTAGAAGGTTTGGCTTCAGATCCAAGCGAAACAAATGATTTAGCTTGAAATACTTGCGATACAAGTGATATAGCTTCAAATGCAGGCGAAATAAACGACTTAGCTTCAAATGCATGCGGATCACGTGATGTAGTTTCAAATCAATGCGATGGATAAGGTTTAGTTTCAAATCCATGCCAAACAAATGATTTGGCTTCAAATACTTGCGATATAAGTGATATAGCTTCAAATGCTGGCGAAATAGACGAGTTGGCTTCAAATAAATGCGGAACACATGGTGTAGCTTCCAATCAATGCGATGTAGCTGGTTTAGCTTCAAATCCATGTGAAACAAATGATTTAGCTTCAAATACTTGCGATATAAGTGATATAGCTTCAAATGCTGGAGAAATAACCGAGTTAGCTTGAAATGCAAGCGAAACTCTTGATGTAGGTTCAAATCAATGCGATGTTGAAGGTTTAAATTCATATCCATGTATAGCAAGCAATTTAACTTCAAATACTTGCGATATAAGTTGTCTAGCGTCAAATGCTGGCGAAATAATCGAGTTAGCTTCGAATCCATGCGAATCATATGATGTAGCTTCAAATCAATGCTATGTAGAAGGTTTATCTTCAAATCCATGCGAATCAAATGATTTAGCTCAACTACTTGCGATATAAGTGATATAGCTTCAACTGCTGGCGAAATAACCGAGTTAGCTTCGAATCCATGCGAATCATATGATGTAGCTTCAAATCAATGCTATGTAGAAGGTTTATCTTCAAATCCATGCGAATCAAATGATTTAGCTCAAATACTTGCGATATAAGTGATATAGCTTCAAATGCAGGCGAAATAAACGATTTAGCTTCAAGTCCATGCGGAACACATGATGTAGCTTCAAATCAATGCAATGTGTAAGGTTTAGCTTCAAATCAGTGCGATGTATAAGGTTTAGCTTCAAATCCGTGCGAAACAAATCATTTAGCTGCAAATACTTGCGATATAAGTGATATGGCTTCAAATTCTGACGAAATAATCGAGTTAGCTTCAACTCCATGCGAAACCAATGATGTAGCTTCAAATCAATGAGATGTTGAAGGTTTAACTTCAAATCCATGTGTAGCAAGCGATTTAATTTCAAATACTTGCGATATAAGTTGTCTAGCATCAAATGCTGGCGAAATAATCGAGTTAGATTCAAATCCATGCGAATCACATGACGTAGCTTCAAATGAATGCTATGTAGAAGGTTTATCTTCAAATCCATGCGAATCAAATGATTTAGCTTCAAATACTTGCGATATAAGTGATGTAGCCTCAAATACAGGCGAAATAAACGAGATAGCTTCAAATCCAAGCGAATCCCACGATGTAGCTACAAATCAATGCGATGTAGAAGGTTTTGCTTCAAATCCATGAGAAAGAAATGCTTTAGCTTCAAATACTTGCGATATAAGTGATGTAGCCTCAAATACAGGCGAAATAATCGAGTTAGCTTCAAATCCATGCGAAACCCAAGATGTAGCTTCAAATTAATGCGATATAGAAGGTTTAGCTACAAATCCATGCGAAACAAATGCTTTAGCTTCAAATACTTGCGATACAAGTGATATAGCTTCAAATGCAGGCGAAATAAACGACTTAGCTTAAAATCCAGGCGGATCACATGATGTGGCTTCAAATCAATGCGATGTATAAGGTTTAGCTTCAAATCCATGCGAAACAAATGATTTAACTTCAAATACTTACGATCTAAGTGGTCTAGCATCAAATGCTTGCGAAATAATCGAGTTAGCTTCAAATCCATGCGAAACACATGATGTAGCTTCAAATTAATGCGATGTAGATTGTTTAGCTTCAAGTCCATGCGAAACAAATGATTTAGCTTCAAATACTTGCGATATGAGTGACATAGCTTCAAATGCAGGCGAAACAAACGCTTTAGCTTCAAATCCATGCGAATCACATAATTTCGCTTCAAATTCATGAGAAAAACATGGTTTAGCTTCGTATTCATGCGAAACAAATGATTTAGTTTCAAATACTTGCGATATAAGTGATATAGCTTCAAATGCAGGCGAAACAAACGCTTTAGCTTCAAATCCATGCGATTCAAATAATTTAGCTTCAAATTCATGAGAATCACATGGTTTAGCTTCAAATTCATGCGAAACAAATTATTTAGCTTCAAATACTTGCGATATAAGTGATCGAGTTTCAACTGCTGGCGAAATAATCGAGTTAGCTTCAAATCCATGTGAAACATATGATATAGCTTCAAATCAATGCGATGTAGAAGGTTTGGCTTCAGATCCACGGGAAAGAAATGATTTAGCTTCAAATACTTGCGATATAAATGATATAGCTTCACATGCTGGTGAAATGACCGAGTTAGCTTCAAATGCATAAGAAAGACATGTCGTAGCTTCAAATCAATGCGATGTAGAAGGTTTAGCTACAAATCCATGCGAAACAAATGATTTAGTTTCAAATACTTGCGATATAAGTGGTATAGCTTCAAATGCTGGCGAAATAAACGAGTTAGCCCCAAATCCATGCAAAACACATAATGCTGCTTCAAATTAATGCGATGTAGCAGGTTTAGCTTCAATTCCGAGCGAAACAAATGATTTATATTCAAATACTTGCGATATAAGTGATATAGCTTCAAATGCTGGAGAAATAACCGAGTTAGCTTGAAATGCATGCGAAACACATGATGTAGGTTCAAATCAATGCGATGTAGATTGTTTAGAATCAAATCCATGCGAAACAAATGATTTAGTTTCAAATACTTGCGATATAAGTGATATAGCTTCAAATGCTGGCGAAATAAACGAGATAGCTTCAAATCCATGCGAAACCCACAATGTAGCTTCAAATTAATGCGATATAGAAGGTTTAGCTACAAATCCATGCGAAACAAATGATTTAGCTGCAAATACTTACGATATAAGTGATATAGCTTCAAATGCTGGAGAAATAACCGAGTTAGCTTGAAATGCATGCGAAACACATGATGTAGCTTCAAATCAATGCTATGTAGAAGGTTTATCTACAAATCCATGCGAATCAAATGATTTAGCTTCAAATACTTGCGATATAAGTGATATGGTTTCAAATTCTGGCGAAATAACCGAGTCAGCTTCAAATCCATGCGAAACCCACGATGTAGCTTCAAATCAATGCGATGTAGAAGGTTTAGCTTCAAATCCATGCGAAAGAAATGCTTTGGCTTCAAATACTTGCGATATAAGTGATGCAGCTTCAAATACAGGCGAAATAAACAAGTTAGCTACAAATCCATGAGGAACACATGATATAGCTTCAAATCAATGCGATGTATAAGGTTTAGCTTCAAATCCATGCGAAACAAATGATTTAGCTTCAAATACTTGCGATATAAGTGACATAGCTTCAAATGCAGGCGAAACAAACGCTTTAGCTACAAATCCATGCGAATCACATAATTTCGCTTCAAATTCATGAGAAACACATGGTTTAGCTTCGTATTCATGCGAAACAAATGATTTAGTTTCAAATACTTGCGATATAAGTGATCGAGTTTCAACTGCTGGCGAAATAATCGAGTTAGCTTCAAATCCATGTGAAACATATGATATAGCTTCAAATCAATGCGATGTAGAAGGTTTGGCTTCAGATCCAAGCGAAACAAATGATTTAGATTCAAATACTTGCGATATAAGTGATATAGCCTCAAATGCTGGCGAAATAAACGAGTTGGCTTCAAATCCATGCGAAACACATGATGTAGCTTCAAATCAATGCGATGTAGAAGGTTTGGCTTGAAATCCATGCGAAACAAATGATTTAGATTCAAATACTTGCGATATAAGTGATATAGCCTCAAATGCTGGCGAAATAAACGAGTTGGCTTCAAATCCATGCGAAACACATGATGTAGCTTCAAATCAATGCGATGTAGAAGGTTCAGCTACAAATCCATGTGAAACAAATGATTTAGGTACAAATACTTGCGATATAAGTGATATAGCTTCAAATGCTGGCGAAATAAACGAGATAGCTTCAAATCAATGCGAAACCCACGATGTAGCTTCAAATTAATGCGATGTGGAAGGTTTAGCTTCAAATCCATGTGAAACAAATGATTTAGCTTCAAATACTTGCGATATAAGTGATATAGTTTCAAATTATGGCGAAATAATCGAGTTAACTTCAAATCCATGCGAAACACATGATGTAGCTTCAAATCAATGCGATGTAGAATGTTTGGCTTCAGATCTACGAGAAACAAATGATTTAGCTTCAAATACTTGCGATATAAGTTGTCAAGCATCAAATGCTGGCGAAATAATCGAGTTAGCTTCAAATCCATGCGAATCACATGATGTAGTTTCAAATCAATGCTATGTAGAAGGTTTAGCTTCAAATCCATGCGAAACATAAGAGGTCACTTCAAATCAATGCGATGTAGAAGGTTTGGCTTCAGATCCACGGGAAAGAAATGATTTAGCTTCAAATACTTGCGATATAAATGATATAGCTTCACATGCTGGTGAAATGACCGAGTTAGCTTCAAATGCATAAGAAAGACATGTCGTAGCTTCAAATCAATGCGATGTAGAAGGTTTAGCTACAAATCCATGCGAAACAAATGATTTAGTTTCAAATACTTGCGATATAAGTGGTATAGCTTCAAATGCTGGCGAAATAAACGAGTTAGCCCCAAATCCATGCAAAACACATAATGTTGCTTCAAATTAATGCGATGTAGCAGGTTTAGCTTCAATTCCGAGCGAAACAAATGATTTATCTTCAAATACTTGCGATATAAGTGATATAGCTTCAAATGCTGGCGAAAGAACGAGATAGCTTCAAATCCATGCGTAACCCACGATGTAGCTTCAAATCAATGCGATGTAGAAGGTTTAGCTTCAAATCCATGCGAAAGAAATGCTTTAGCTTCAAATACTTGCGATATAAGTGATGTAGCTGCAAATACAGGCGAAATAAACGAGTTAGCTTCAAATCCATGCGGAACACATGATGTAGCTTCAAAGCAAAGAGATTTAGAAGGTTTGGCTTGAAATCCATGCGAAACAAATGATTTAGCTACAAATACTTACGATATAAGTGATATAGCTTCAAATGCTGGAGAAATAACCGAGTTAGCTTGAAATGCATGCGAAACACATGATGTAGCTTCAAATCAATGCTATGTAGAAGGTTTATCTACAAATCCATGCGAATCAAATGATTTAGCTTCAAATACTTGCGATATAAGTGATATGGTTTCAAATTCTGGCGAAATAACCGAGTCAGCTTCAAATCCATGCGAAACCCACGATGTAGCTTCAAATCAATGCGATGTAGAAGGTTTAGCTTCAAATCCATGCGAAAGAAATGCTTTGGCTTCAAATACTTGCGATATAAGTGATGCAGCTTCAAATACAGGCGAAATAAACAAGTTAGCTACAAATCCATGAGGAACACATGATATAGCTTCAAATCAATGCGATGTATAAGGTTTAGCTTCAAATCCATGCGAAACAAATGATTTAGCTTCAAATACTTGCGATATAAGTGATATAGCTTCAAATTCTGGCGAAATAAACGAGTTAGCTCCAAATCCATGCGATACACATGATGTAGCTTCAAATCAATGCGATGTAGATGGTTTAGAATCAAATCCATGCGAAACTAATGATTTAGCTTCAAATACTTGCGATATAAGTGATATAGATTCAAATGCTGGCGAAATAAACGAGATAGGTTCAAATCCATGCGAAATCCACAATGTAGCTTCAAATCAATGCGATGTAGAAGGTCTAGCTTCAATTCCATGCGAAACCAATGATGTAGCTTAAAAATCAATGCGATGTTGAAGGTTTAAATTCAAATCCATGTGTAGCAAGCGATTTAACATCAAATACTTGCGATATAAGTTGTCTAGCATCAAATGCTGGCGCAATAATGGAGTTAGCTTCAAATCCATGCGAATCACATGATGTAGCTTCAAATCAATGCTATGTAGAAGGTTTAGCTTCAAATCCATGCGAATCAAATGATTTAGCTTCAACTACTTGCGATATAAGTGATATAGTTTCAAATGCTGGCGAAATAATCGAGTTAGCTTCAAATCCATGCGAAACCCACAATGTAGCTTCAAATTAATGCGATATAGAAGGTTTAGCTACAAATCCATGCGAAACAAATGATTTAGCTACAAATACTTACGATATAAGTGATATAGCTTCAAATGCTGGAGAAATAACCGAGTTAGCTTGAAATGCATGCGAAACACATGATGTAGCTTCAAATCAATGCTATGTAGAAGGTTTATCTACAAATCCATGCGAATCAAATGATTTAGCTTCAAATACTTGCGATATAAGTGATATGGTTTCAAATTCTGGCGAAATAACCGAGTCAGCTTCAAATCCATGCGAAACCCACGATGTAGCTTCAAATCAATGCGATGTAGAAGGTTTAGCTTCAAATCCATGCGAAAGAAATGCTTTGGCTTCAAATACTTGCGATATAAGTGATGCAGCTTCAAATACAGGCGAAATAAACAAGTTAGCTACAAATCCATGAGGAACACATGATATAGCTTCAAATCAATGCGATGTATAAGGTTTAGCTTCAAATCCATGCGAAACAGATGATTTAGCTTCAAATACTTGCGATATAAGTGATATAGATTCAAATTCTGGCGAAATAAACGAGTTAGCTCCAAATCCATGCGAAACCCACGATGTAGCTTCAAATTAATGCGATGTAGAAGGTTTAGCTTCAAATCCATGTGAAACAAATGATTTAGCTTCAAATACTTGCGATATAAGTGATATAGTTTCAAATTCTGGCGAAATAATCGAGTTAGCTTCAAATCAATGCGAAACCCACGATGTAGCTTCAAATTAATGCGATGTGGAAGGTTTAGCTTCAAATCCATGTGAAACAAATGATTTAGCTTCAAATACTTGCGATATAAGTGATATTGCTTCAAATGCAGGCGAAACGAACGAGTTTGCTTCAAATCCATGCGAAACACATGATGTAGCTTCAAATCAATGCGATGTTGAAGGTTTACCTCCAAATCCACGCGAAACAAATTATTTAGCTTCAAATACTTGCGATATAAGTGATCGAGTTTCAACTGCTGGCGAAATAATCGAGTTAGCTTCAAATTCATGTGAAACATATGATATAGCTTCAAATCAATGCGATGTAGAAGGCTTGGCTTCAGATCCAAGCGAAACAAATGATTTAGCTTGAATTACTTGCGATACAAGTGATATAGCTTCAAATGCAGGCGAAATAAACGACTTAGCTTCAAATCCATGCGGATCACATGATGTAGTTTCAAATCAATGCGATGGATAAGGTTTAGTTTCAAATCCATGCCAAACAAATGATTTGGCTTCAAAAACTTGCGATATAAGTGATATAGCTTCAAATGCTGGCGAAATAGACGAGTTGGCTTCAAATAAATGCGGAACACATGGTGTAGCTTCCACTCAATGCGATGTAGCTGGTTTAGATTCAAAACCATGCGAAACAAATGATTTAGCTTCAAATACTTGCGATATAAGTGATATAGTTTCAAATTATGGCGAAATAATCGAGTTAGCTTCAAATCCATGCGAAACACATGATGTAGCTTCAAATCAGTGCGATGTAGAACGTTTGGCTTCAGATCTACGAGAAACAAATGATTTAGCTTCAAATACTTGCGAATCACATGATGTAGTTTCAAATCAATGCTATGTAGAAGGTTTAGCTTCAAATCCATGCGAAACATATGATGTAACTTCAAATCAATGCGATGTAGAAGGTTTGGCTTCAGATCCATGGGAAAGAAATGATTTAGCTTCAAATACTTGCGATATAAATGATATAGCTTCACATGCTGGCGAAATGACCGAGTTAGCTTCAAATGCATGCGAAAGACATGTCGTAGCTTCAAATCAATGCGATGTAGAAGGTTTAGCTACAAATCCATGCGAAACAAATGATTTAGTTTCAAATACTTGCGATATAAGTGGTATAGCTTCAAATGCTGGCGAAATAAACGAGTTAGCCCCAAATCCATGCAAAACACATAATGTTGCTTCAAATTAATGCGATGTAGCAGGTTTAGCTTCAATTCCGAGCGAAACAAATGATTTATCTTCAAATACTTGCGATATAAGTGATATAGCTTCAAATGCTGGCGAGAAAACGAGATAGCTTCAAATCCATGCGAAACCCACGATGTAGCTTCAAATCAATGCGATGTAGAAGGTTTAGCTTCAAATCCATGCGAAAGAAATGCTTTAGCTTCAAATACTTGCGATATAAGTGATGTAGCTGCAAATACAGGCGAAATAAACGAGTTAGCTTCAAATCCATGCGAAACCCACGATGTAGCTTCAAATCAATGCGATGTAGAAGGTTTAGCTTCAAATCCATGCGAAAGAAATGCTTTGGCTTCAAATACTTGCGATATAAGTGATGCAGCTTCAAATACAGGCGAAATAAACGAGTTAGCTTCAAATCCATGCGGAACACATGATGTAGCTTCAAAGCAAAGAGATTTAGAAGGTTTGGCTTGAAATCCATGCGAAACAAATGATTTAGCTACAAATACTTACGATATAAGTGATATAGCTTCAAATGCTGGAGAAATAACCGAGTTAGCTTGAAATGCATGCGAAACACATGATGTAGGTTCAAATCAATGCGATGTAGATTGTTTAGCTTCAAATCCATGCGAAAGAAATGCTTTAGCTTCAAATACTTGCGATATAAGTGATGTAGCTGCAAATACAGGCGAAATAAACGAGTTAGCTTCAAATCCATGCGGAACACATGATGTAGCTTCAAAGCAAAGAGATTTAGAAGGTTTGGCTTGAAATCCATGCGAAACAAATGATTTAGCTACAAATACTTACGATATAAGTGATATAGCTTCAAATGCTGGAGAAATAACCGAGTTAGCTTGAAATGCATGCGAAACACATGATGTAGGTTCAAATCAATGCGATGTAGATTGTTTAGAATCAAATCCATGCGAAACAGATGATTAAGTTTCAAATACTTGCGATATAAGTGATATAGCTTCAAATGCTGGCGAAATAAACGAGATAGCTTCAAATCCATGCGAAACCCACAATGTAGCTTCAAATTAATGCGATATAGAAGGTTTAGCTACAAATCCATGCGAAACAAATGATTTAGCTACAAATACTTGCGATATAAGTGATATGGTTTCAAATTCTGGCGAAATAACCGAGTCAGCTTCAAATCCATGCGAAACCCACGATGTAGCTTCAAATCAATGCGATGTAGAAGGTTTAGCTTCAAATCCATGCGAAAGAAATGCTTTGGCTTCAAATACTTGCGATATAAGTGATGCAGCTTCAAATACAGGCGAAATAAACGAGTTAGCTTCAAATCCATGCGGAACACATGATGTAGCTTCAAAGCAAAGAGATTTAGAAGGTTTGGCTTGAAATCCATGCGAAACAAATGATTTAGCTACAAATACTTACGATATAAGTGATATAGCTTCAAATGCTGGAGAAATAACCGAGTTAGCTTGAAATGCATGCGAAACACATGATGTAGGTTCAAATCAATGCGATGTAGATTGTTTAGCTTCAAATCCATGCGAAAGAAATGCTTTAGCTTCAAATACTTGCGATATAAGTGATATAGCTTCAAATGCTGGCGAAATAACCGAGTTAGCTTCAAATGCATGCGAAACACATGATGCAGCTTCAAATCAATGCGATGTAGAAGGCTTAGCTTCAAATCCATGCGAAAGAAATGCTTTAGCTTCAAATACTTGCGATATAAGTGATGTAAGCATCAAATGCAGCCGAAATAAACGAGATAGCTTCAAATCCATGCGGAACACATGATCTAGATTCAAATCAATGCGATGTAGTTGGTTTAGAATCAAATCCATGCGAAACAAATAATTTATCTTCAAATACTTGCGATATAAGTGATATAGCTTCAAATTCTGCCGAAATAATCGAGTTAGCTTCAACTCCATGCGAAACCAATGATGTAGCGTCAGATCAATACGATGTTGAAGGTTTAACTTCAATTCCATGTGTAGCAAGCGATTTAACTTCAAATACTTGCGATATAAGTTGTCTAGCGTCAAATGCTGGTGAAATAATCGAGTTAGCTTCAAATCCATGCGGAACACATGATGTAGCTTCAGATCAATACGATGTATAAGGTTTAGCTTCAAATCCATGGGAAACAAATAATTTATCTTCAAATACTTGCGATATAAGTGATATAGCTTCAAATTCTGCCGAAATAATCGAGTTAGCTTCAACTCCATGCGAAACCAATGATGTAGCTTCAAATCAATGCGATGTTGAAGGTTTAACTTCAAATCCATGTGTAGCAAGCGATTTAATTTCAAATACTTGCGATATAAGTTGTCTAGCACCAAATGCTGGCGAAATAATCGAGTTAGCTTCAAATCCATGCGAATCACATGACGTAGCTTCAAATCAGTGCTATGTAGAAGGTTTAGCTTCAAATGCATGCGAATCAAATGATTTAGCTTCAAATACATGCGACATAAGTGATATAGCTTCAAATACTTGCGATATAAGTGATATAGCTTCAAATGCTGGCGAAATAAACGAGTTGGCTTCAAATCCATGCGAAACACATGTTGTAGCATCAAATCAATGCGATGTAGAAGGCTTAGCTTCAAATCCATGCGAAAGAAATGCATTAGCTTCAAATACTTGCGATATAAGTGATGTAGCTTCAAATGCAGGCGAAATAAACGAGTTAGCTTCAAATCCATGCGGAACACATGATGTAGATTCAAATCAATGCTATGTAGAAGGTTTAGCTACCAATCCATGCGAAACAAATGATTTAGCTTCAAATACTTGCGATATAAGTGATGTAGTTTCAAATTTTGGCGAAATAAACGAGGTAGCTTCAAATCCATGCGGAACTCATGATGTAGCTTCAAATCAATGCCATGTATAAGGTTTAGCTTCAAATCCATGCGAAACAAATGATTTAGCTTCAAATACTTGCCTTATAAGTGATATAGCTTCAAATTCTGACGAAATAATCGAGTTAGCTTCAACTCCATGCGAAACCAATGATGTAGCTTCAGATCAATACGATGTTGAAGGTTTAACTTCAATTCCATGTGTAGCAAGAGATTTAACTTCAAATACTTGCGATATAAGTTGTCTAGCGTCAAATGCTGGCGAAATAATCGAGTTAGCTTCAAATCCATTCGAATCACATGATGTAGCTTCAAATCAATGCTATGTAGAAGGTTTATCTTCAAATCCATGCGAATCAAATGATTTAGCTTCATATAGGTGCGATATAAGTGATATAGCTTCAAATGCTGGCGAAATAAACGAGTTAGCTTCAAATGCATGCGAAACACATGATGTAGCTTCAAATCAATGCAATGTGTAAGGTTTAGCTTCAAATCAATGCGATGTATAAGGTATAGCTTCAAATCCATGGGAAACAAATGATATAGCTTCAAATACTTGCGATATAAGTGATGTAGCTTCAAATACTTGCGATATTAGTGATGTAGCTTCAAATGCTGGCGAAATAAACGAGTTGGCTTCAAATCCATGCGAAACACATGTTGTAGCATCAAATCATTGCGATGTAGAAGGCTTAGCTTCAAATCCATGCGAAAGAAATGCTTTAGCTTCAAATACTTGCGATATAAGTGATATAGCTTCAAATGCTGGCGAAATAACCGAGTTAGCTTCAAATGCATGCGAAACACATGATGTAGCTTCAAATCAATGCGATGTAGAAGGCTTAGCTTCAAATCCATGCGAAAGAAATGCTTTAGCTTCAAATACTTGCGATATAAGTGATGTAAGCATCAAATGCAGCCGAAATAAACGAGATAGCTTCAAATCCATGCGGAACACATGATCTAGATTCAAATCAATGCGATGTAGTTGGTTTAGGATCAAATCCATGCGAAACAAATAATTTATCTTCAAATACTTGCGATATAAGTGATATAGCTTCAAATTCTGCCGAAATAATCGAGTTAGCTTCAACTCCATGCGAAACCAATGATGTAGCTTCAAATCAATGCGATGTTGAAGGTTTAACTTCAAATCCATGTGTAGCAAGCGATTTAATTTCAAATACTTGCGATATAAGTTGTCTAGAATCAAATGCTGGCGAAATAATCGAGTTAGCTTCAAATCCATGCGAATCACATGATGTAGCTTCAAATCAGTGCTATGTAGAAGGTTTAGCTTCAAATGCATGCGAATTAAATGATTTAGCTTCAAATACATGCGACATAGGTGATATAGCTTCAAATACTTGCGATATAAGTGATATAGCTTCAAATTCTGGGGAAATAAACGCGTTTTCTTCAAATCCATGCGAAACACATGATGTAGGTTCAAATCAAAGCGATGTAGAAGGATTGGTTTCAAATCCATGTTAAGCAAATGATCTTGATTCAAATACTTGTGATTTAAGTGATATAGCTTCAAATGCAGGCGCAATAAACGATTTAGCTTCAAATCCATGCGGAACACATGTTGTAGCTTCAAATCAATGCAATGTGTAAGGTTTAGCTTCAAATCAATGCGATGTATAAGGTATAGCTTCAAATCCATGGGAAACAAATGATATAGCTTCAAATACTTGCGATATATGTGACATAACTTCAAATGCTGGCGAAATAACCGAGTCAGCTTCAAATCCATGCGAAACACATGATGTAGCTTCAAATCAATGCAATGTAGATTGTTTAGAATCAAATCCATGCGAAACAAATGATTTAGCTTCAAATACTTGCGATATAAGTGATATAGCTTCAAATGCTGGCGAAATAAACGAGTTAGCTTGAAATGCATGTGAAACACATGATGTAGGTTCAAATCAAAGCGATGTAGAAGGATTAGTTTCAAATCCATGTCAAAGAAATGATTTGGCTTCAAATACTTGCGATATAAGTGATATAGCTTCAAATTCTGGCGAAATAATCGAGATAGCTTCAATTCCATTCGAAACCAATGATGTAGCTTAAAAATCAATGCGATGTTGAAGGTTTAAATTCAAATCCATGTGTAGCAAGCGATTTAACATCAAATACTTGCGATATAAGTTGTCTAGCATCAAATGCTGGCGCAATAATGGAGTTAGCTTCAAATCCATGCGAATCACATGATGTAGCTTCAAATCAATGCTATGTAGAAGGTTTAGCTTTAAATCCATGCGAATCAAATGATTTAGCTTCAACTACTTGCGATATAAGTGATATAGTTTCAAATGCTGGCGAAATAAT
This sequence comes from Megalopta genalis, assembly GCF_051020955.1. Classification (NCBI taxonomy): domain Eukaryota; kingdom Metazoa; phylum Arthropoda; class Insecta; order Hymenoptera; family Halictidae; genus Megalopta; species Megalopta genalis. The sequence continues at coordinate 74,474 of NW_027476949.1, read as the reverse complement.
CGAGTTAGCTACAAATCCATGCGAAACATATGATGTAACTTCAAATCAAGCGACGTAGAAGGTTTGGCTTCAGATCCACGGGAAACAAATGATTTAGCTTCAAATACTTGCGATATAAGTGATATAGCATCAAATGCTGGAAAAATAACCGAGTTGGCTTGAAATGCATGCGAAACACATGATGTAGGTTCAAATCAAAGCGACGTAGAAGGATTAGTTTCAAATCCATGTCAAAGAAATGATTTTGATTCAAATACTTGTGATTTAATTGATATAGCTTCAAATGCAGGCGAAACAAACGCTTTAGCTTCGAATCCATGCGAATCACTTAATTTAGCTTCAAATTCATGCGAAACACATGGTTTAGCTTCTAATTCATGCGAAACAAATGATTTAGTTTCGATTACTTGCTATATAAGTGATATAGCTTCAAATGCTGGCGAAATAAACGAGTTAGCTCCAACTCCATGCGAAACACATGATGTAGCTTCAAATTAATGCGATGTAGATGGTTTAGAATGAAATCCATGCGATACAAATGATTTAGCTTCAAATACTTGCGATATAAGTGATATAGCTTCAAATGCTGGCGAAATAAACGAGTTAGCTTCAAATCCATGCGAAACACATGATGTAGCTTCCAATCAATGCGATGTAGAAGGTTCAGCTACAAATCCATGTGAAACAAATGATTTAGCTACAAATACTTGCAATATAATTGATATAGCTTCAAATGCTGGCGAAATAAACGAGTTGGCTTCAAATCCAAGCGAAACACATGTTGTAGCATCAAATCAATGCGATGTAGAAGGCTTAGCTTCAAATCAATATGAAAGAAATGCTTTAGCTTCAAATACTTGCGATATAAATGATGTAGCCTCAGATGCAGGCGAAATAAACGAGTTAGCATCAAATCCATGCGAAACATATGATGTAGCTTCAAATCAATGCGATGTAGTAGGTTTGGCTTGAAATCCATGCGAAACAAATGATTTAGTTTCAAATTCATGCGAAATTCATGGTTTAGCTTTAAATTCATGCGAAAAAAATGATTTAGTTTCAAAGACTTGCAATATAAGTGATATAGCTTCAAATGCTGGCGAAATAAACGAGTTAGCTCCAAATCCAAGCGAAACACATGATGTAGCTTCAAATCAATGCGATGTAGATGGTTTAGAATCAAATCCATGCGAAACAAATGATTTAGCTTCAAATACTTGCGATATAAGTGATATAGCTTCAAATGCTGGCGAAATAAACGAGTTAGCTTCAAATCCATGCGAAACACATGATGTAGCTTCAAATCAATGCGATGTAGAAGGTTCAGCTACAAATCCATGTGAAACAAATGATTTAGCTACAAATACTTGCGATATAAGTGATATAGCTTCAAATGCTGGCGAAATAAACGAGATAGCTTCAAATCAATGCGAAACCCACGATGTAGCTTCAAATTAATGCGATGTAGAAGGTTTAGCTTCAAATCAATGTGAAACAAATGATTTAGCTTCAAATACTTGCGATATAAGTGATGTAGCTTCAAATATAGGCGAAATAAACGAGTTACCTTCAAATCCATGCGGAACACATGATGTAGCTTCAAATCAATGCGATGTGGAAGGTTTGGCTTGATATCCATGCGAAACAAATGATTTAGCTACAAATACTTGGGATATAAGTGATATAGCTTCAAATGCTGGCGAAATAAACGAGATAGCTTCATATCCATGCGAAACCCAAGATGTAGCTTCAAATTAATGCGATATAGAAGGTTTAAATTCAAATCCATTTGTAGCAAGCGATTTAACATCAAATACTTGCGATATAAGTTGTCTAGCATCAAATGCTGGCGCAATAATGGAGTTAGCTTCAAATCCATGCGAATCACATGATGTAGCTTCAAATCTATGCTATGTAGAAGGTTTAGCTTCAAATCCATGCGAATCAAATGATTTAGCTTCAACTACTTGCGATATAAGTGATGTAGCTTCAAATTCTGGCGACATAATCGAGTTAGCTTCAAATCCATGCGAATCACATGACGTAGCTTCAAATCAATGCTATGTAGAAGGTTTATCTACAAATCCATGCGAATCAAATGATTTAGCGTCAAATACTTGCGATATAAGTGATATGGTTTCAAATTCTGGCGAAATAACCGAGTCAGCTTCAAATCCATGCGAAACACATGATGTAGCTTCAAATCAATGCGATGTAGATTGTTTAGAATCAAATCCATGCGAAACAAATGATTTAGCTTCAAATACTTGCGATATAAGTGATATAGCTTCAAATGCTGGCGAAATAAACGAGATATCTTCAAATCCATGCGAAACCCACGATGTAGCTTCAAATCAATGCGATGTAGAAGGTTTAGCTTCAAATCCATGCGAAAGAAATGCTTTGGCTTCAAATACTTGCGATATAAGTGATGCAGCTTCAAATACAGGCGAAATAAACGAGTTAGCTACAAATCCATGCGAAACCCACGATGTAGCTTCAAATCAATGCGATGTAGAAGGTTTAGCTTCAAATCCATGCGAAAGAAATGCTTTGGCTTCAAATACTTGCGATATAAGTGATGTAGCTTCAAATTCTGGCGACATAATCGAGTTAGCTTCAAATCCATGCGAATCACATGACGTAGCTTCAAATCAATGCTATGTAGAAGGTTTATCTACAAATCCATGCGAATCAAATGATTTAGCTTCAAATACTTACGATATAAGTGATATGGTTTCAAATTCTGGCGAAATAACCGAGTCAGCGTCAAATCCATGCGTAACACACGATGTAGCTTCAAATCAATGCGATGTAGATTGTTTAGAATCAAATCCATGCGAAACAAATGATTTAGTTTCAAATACTTGCGATATAAGTGATATAGCTTCAAATGCTGGCGAAATAAACGAGTTAGCTCCAACTCCATGCGAGACACATGATGTAGCTTCAAATTAAGGCGATGTAGATGGTTTAGAATGAAATCCATGCGATACAAATGATTTAGCTTCAAATACTTGCGATATAAGTGATATAGCATCAAATGCTGGCGAAATAAACGAGTTAGCTTCAAATCCATGCGAAACACATGATGTAGCTTCGAATCAATGCGATGTAGAAGGTTCAGCTACAAATCCATGTGAAACAAATGATTTAGCTACAAATACTTGCAATATAATTGATATAGCTTCAAATGCTGGCGAAATAAACGAGATAGCTTCAAATCAATGCGAAACCCACGATGTAGCTTCAAATTAATGCGATGTAGAAGGTTTAGCTTCAAATCCATGTGAAACAAATGATTTAGCTTCAAATACTGGCGATATAAGTGATATAGTTTCAAATTCTGGCGAAATAATCGAGTTGGCTTCAAATCCAAGCGAAACACATGTTGTAGCATCAAATCAATGCGATGTAGAAGGCTTAGCTTCAAATCCATATGAAAGAAATGCTTTAGCTTCAAATACTTGCGATATAAGTGATGTAGCCTCAGATGCAGGCGAAATAAACGAGTTAGCATCAAATCCATGCGAAACATATGATGTAGCTTCAAATCAATGCGATGTAGAAGGTTTGGCTTGAAATCCATGCGAAACAAATGATTTAGTTTCAAATTCATGCGAAAGTCATGGTTTAGCTTTAAATTCATGCGAAAAAAATGATTTAGTTTCAAAGACTTGCAATATAAGTGATATAGCTTCAAATGCTGGCGAAATAAACGAGTTAGCTCCAAATCCAAGCGAAACACATGATGTAGCTTCAAATCAATGCGATGTAGATGGTTTAGAATCAAATCCATGCGAAACAAATGATTTAGCTTCAAATACTTGCGATATAAGTGATATAGCTTCAAATGCTGGCGAAATAAACGAGTTAGCTTCAAATCCATGCGAAACACATGATGTAGCTTCAAATCAATGCGATGTAGAAGGTTCAGCTACAAATCCATGTGAAACAAATGATTTAGCTACAAATACTTGCGATATAAGTGATATAGCTTCAAATGCTGGCGAAATAAACGAGATAGCTTCAAATCAATGCGAAACCCACGATGTAGCTTCAAATTAATGCGATGTAGAAGGTTTAGCTTCAAATCAATGTGAAACAAATGATTTAGCTTCAAATACTTGCGATATAAGTGATGTAGCTTCAAATATAGGCGAAATAAACGAGTTAGCTTCAAATCCATGCGGAACACATGATGTAGCTTCAAATCAATGCGATGTAGAAGGTTTGGCTTGAAATCCATGCGAAACAAATGATTTAGCTACAAATACTTGGGATATAAGTGATATAGCTTCAAATGCTGGCGAAATAAACGAGATAGCTTCATATCCATGCGAAACCCAAGATGTAGCTTCAAATTAATGCGATATAGAAGGTTTAAATTCAAATCCATTTGTAGCAAGCGATTTAACATCAAATACTTGCGATATAAGTTGTCTAGCATCAAATGCTGGCGCAATAATGGAGTTAGCTTCAAATCCATGCGAATCACATGATGTAGCTTCAAATCTATGCTATGTAGATGGTTTAGCTTCAAATCCATGCGAATCAAATGATTTAGCTTCAACTACTTGCGATATAAGTGATGTAGCTTCAAATTCTGGCGAAATAACCGAGTCAGCTTCAAATCCATGCGAAACACATGATGTAGCTTCAAATCAATGCGATGTAGATTGTTTAGAATCAAATCCATGCGAAAAAAATGATTTAGCTTCAAATACTTGCGATATAAGTGATATAGCTTCAAATGCTGGCGAAATAAACGAGATATCTTCAAATCCATGCGAAACCCACGATGTAGCTTCAAATCAATGCGATGTAGAAGGTTTAGCTTCAAATCCATGCGAAAGAAATGCTTTGGCTTCAAATACTTGCGATATAAGTGATGCAGCTTCAAATACAGGCGAAATAAACGAGTTAGCTACAAATCCATGCGAAACCCACGATGTAGCTTCAAATCAATGCGATGTAGAAGGTTTAGCTTCAAATCCATGCGAAAGAAATGCTTTGGCTTCAAATACTTGCGATATAAGTGATGTAGCTTCAAATTCTGGCGAAATAAACGAGTTGGCTTCAAATCCAAGCGAAACACATGTTGTAGCATCAAATCAATGCGATGTAGAAGGTTTAGCTTCAAATCCATGCGAAAGAAATGCTTTGGCTTCAAATACTTGCGATATAAGTGATGTAGCTTCAAATTCTGGCGACATAATCGAGTTAGCTTCAAATCCATGCGAATCACATGACGTAGCTTCAAATCAATGCTATGTAGAAGGTTTTATCTACAAATCCATGCGAATCAAATGATTTAGCTTCAAATACTTGCGATATAAGTGATATGGTTTCAAATTCTGGCGAAATAACCGAGTCAGCTTCAAATCCATGCGTAACACACGATGTAGCTTCAAATCAATGCGATGTAGAAGGTTCAGCTACAAATCCATGAGAAACAAATGATTTAGCTACAAATACTTGCAATATAATTGATATAGCTTCAAATGCTGGCGAAATAAACGAGTTAGCTCCAAATCCAAGCGAAACACATGATGTAGCTTCAAATCAATGCGATGTAGATGGTTTAGAATCAAATCCATGCGAAACAAATGATTTAGCTTCAAATACTTGCGATATAAGTGATATAGCTTCAAATGCTGGCGAAATAAACGAGTTAGCTTCAAATCCATGCGAAACACATGATGTAGCTTCAAATCAATGCGATGTAGAAGGTTCAGCTACAAATCCATGTGAAACAAATGATTTAGCTACAAATACTTGCGATATAAGTGATATAGCTTCAAATGCTGGCGAAATAAACGACATAGCTTCAAATCCATGCGAAACCCAAGATGTAGCTTCAAATTAATGCGATATAGAAGGTTTAAATTCAAATCCATTTGTAGCAAGCGATTTAACATCAAATACTTGCTATATAAGTTGTCTAGCATCAAATGCTGGCGCAATAATGGAGTTAGCTTCAAATCCATGCGAATCACATGATGTAGCTTCAAATCTATGCTATGTAGAAGGTTTAGCTTCAAATCCATGCGAATCAAATGATTTAGCTTCAACTACTTGCGATATAAGTGATGTAGCTTCAAATTCTGGCGACATAATCGAGTTAGCTTCAAATCCATGCGAATCACATGACGTAGCTTCAAATCAATGCTATGTAGAAGGTTTATCTACAAATCCATGCGAATCAAATGATTTAGCTTCAACTACTTGCGATATAAGTGATATAGTTTCAAATGCTGGCGAAATAATCGAGTTAGCTTCAAATCCATGCGAAACATATGATGTAACTTCAAATCAAGCGACGTAGAAGGTTTGGCTTCAGATCCACCGAAAACAAATGATTTACCTTCAAATACTTGCGATATAAGTGATATAGCATCAAATGCTGGAAAAATAACCGAGTTGGCTTGAAATGCATGCGAAACACATGATGTAGGTTCAAATCAAAGCGACGTAGAAGGATTAGTTTCAAATCCATGTCAAAGAAATGATTTTGATTCAAATACTTGTGATTTAATTGATATAGCTTCAAATGCAGGCGAAACAAACGCTTTAGCTTCGAATCCATGCGAATCACATAATTTAGCTTCAAATTCATGCGAAACACATGGTTTAGCTTCTAATTCATGCGAAACAAATGATTTAGTTTCAATTACTTGCTATATAAGTGTTATAGCTTCAAATGCTGGCGAAATAAACGAGTTAGCTAAAACTCCATGCGAGACGCATGATGTAGCTTCAAATTAATGCGATGTAGATGGTTTAGAATCAAATCCATGCGAAACAAATGATTTAGCTTCAAATACTTGCGATATAAGTGATATAGCTTCAAATGCTGGCGAAATAAACGGGTTAGCTTCAAATCCATGCGAAACACATGATGTAGCTTCAAATCAATGCGATGTAGAAGGTTCAGCTACAAATCCATGTGAAACAAATGATTTAGCTACAAATACTTGCGATATAAGTGATATAGCTTCAAATGCTGGCGAAATAAACGAGATAGCTTCAAATCAATGCGAAACCCACGATGTAGCTTCAAATTAATGCGATGTAGAAGGTTTAGCTTCAAATCAATGTGAAACAAATGATTTAGCTTCAAATACTTGCGATATAAGTGATGTAGCTTCAAATATAGGCGAAATAAACGAGTTAGCTTCAAATCCATGCGGAACACATGATGTAGCTTCAAATCAATGCGATGTAGAAGGTTTGGCTTGAAATCCATGCGAAACAAATGATTTAGCTACAAATACTTGGGATATAAGTGATATAGCTTCAAATGCTGGCGTAAAAACGAGATAGCTTCAAATCCATGCGAAACCCAAGATGTAGCTTCAAATTAATGCGATATAGAAGGTTTAGCTACAAATCCATGCGAAACAAATGATTTAGCTTCAAATACTTGCGATATAAGTGATATAGTTTCACATTCTGGCGAAATAATCGAGTTAGCTACAAATCCATGCGAAACACATGATGTAGCATCAAATCAATGCGATGTAGATTGTTTAGAATCAAATCCATGCGAAACAAATGATTTAGCTTCAAATACTTGCGATATAAGTGATATAACTTCAAATGCCGGCGAAATAAACGAGATAGTTTCAAATCCATGCTAAACCCACGATGTAGCTTCAAATTAATGCAATGTAGAAGGTTTAGCTTCAAATACATGCGAAACAAATGATTTAGCTTGAAATACTTGCGATATAAGTGATATAGCTTCAAATGCTGGCGAAATAAACGATTTAGCTTCAAATCCATGCGATACACATGATGTAGCGTCAAATCAATGCAATGTGTAAGGTTTAGCTTCAAATCAATGCGATGTATAAGGTTTAGCTTCAAATCCATGCGAAACAAATGATTTAGCTACAAATACTTGTGATATACATGATTTAGATTCAACTGCATGCGAAACTAACGAGTTAGCTTCAAATCCAAGCGAAACACATGATGTATCTTCAAATTAATGCGATGTAGAAGGTTCAGCTACAAATCCATGTGAAACAAATGATTTAGCTTCAAATACTTGCGATATAAGTGATATAGTTTCAAAGTCTGGCGAAATAATCGAGTTAGCTTCAAATCCATGCGAAACACATGTTGTAGCATCAAATCAATGCGATGTAGAAGGTTTAGCTTCAAATCCATGCGAAAGAAATGCTTTAGCTTCAAATACTTGCGATATAAGTGATGTAGTTTCAAATGCAGGCGAAATAAACGAGTTAGCTTCGAATCCATGCGAATCATATGATGTAGCTTCGAATCAATGCTATGTAGAAGGTTTATCTTCAAATCCATGCGAATCAAATGATTTAGCTCAAATACTTGCGATATAAGTGATATAGCTTCAACTGCTGGCGAAATAACCGAGTTAGCTTCGAATCCATGCGAATCATATGATGTAGTTTCAAATCAATGCTATGTAGAAGGTTTATCTTCAAATCCATGCGAATCAAATGATTTAGCTCAAATACTTGCGATATAAGTGATATAGCTTCAAATGCAGGCGAAATAAACGATTTAGCTTCAAGTCCATGCGGAACACATGATGTAGCTTCAAATGAATGAGATGTTGAAGGTTTAACTTCAAATCCATGTGTAGCAAGCGATTTAATTTCAAATACTTGCGATATAAGTTGTCTAGCATCAAATGCTGGCGAAATAATCGAGTTAGATTCAAATCCATGCGAATCACATGACGTAGCTTCAAATGAATGCTATGTAGAAGGTTTATCTTCAAATCCATGCGAATCAAATGATTTAGCTTCAAATACTTGCGATATAAGTGATGTAGCCTCAAATACAGGCGAAATAAACGAGATAGCTTCAAATCCAAGCGAAACCCACGATGTAGCTACAAATCAATGCGATGTAGAAGGTTTTGCTTCAAATCCATGCGAAAGAAATGCTTTAGCTTCAAATACTTGCGATATAAGTGATGTAGCCTCAAATACAGGCGAAATAAACGAGTTAGCTTCAAATCCATGCGGAACACATGATGTAGCTTCAAATCAATGCGATGTAGAAGGTTTGGCTTGAAATCCATGCGAAACAAATGATTTAGCTACAAATACTTGCGATATAAGTGATATAGCTTCAAATGCTGGAGAAATAACCGAGTTAGCTTGAAATGCATGCGAAACACATGATGTAGGTTCAAATCAAAGCGATGTAGAAGGATTAGTTTCAAATCCATGTCAAAGAAATGATTTTGATTCAAATACTTGTGATTTAATTGATATAGCTTCAAATGCAAGCGAAACAAACGCTTTAACTTCAAATCCATGCGAATCACATAATTTAGCTTCAAATTCGTGCGAAACACATGGTTTCGCTTAAAATTCATGCGAAACAAATGATTTAGTTTCAAATACTTGCGATATAAGTGATATAGCTTCAAATGCTGGCGTAAAAACGAGATAGCTTCAAATCCATGCGAAACCCAAGATGTAGCTTCAAATTAATGCGATATAGAAGGTTTAGCTACAAATCCATGCGAAACAAATGCTTTAGCTTCAAATACTTGCGATACAAGTGATATAGCTTCAAATGCAGGCGAAATAAACGACTTAGCTTCAAATCCATGCGGATCACATGACGTAGTTTCAAATCAATGCGATGGATAAGGTTTAGTTTCAAATCCATGCCAAACAAATGATTTGGCTTCAAATACTTGCGATATAAGTGATATAGCTTCAAATTCTGGCGAAATAATCGAGTTAGCTTCAACTCCATGCGATACATATGATGCAGCTTCAAATCAATACGATGTAGAAGGTTTGGCTTCAGATCCATGCGAAACAAATGATTTAGTTTCAAATACTTGCCATATAAGTGATATAGCTTCAAATGCTGGCGAATTAACCGAGTTAGCATCAAATGCATGCGAAACACATGATATAGCTTCAAATCAATACGATGTAGAAGGTTTGGCTTCAGATCCATGCGAAACGAATGATTAAGCTTCAAATGCTTGCGATATAAGTGATCTAGCTTCAAATGCTGGCGAAATAACCGAGTTAGCATCAATGCATGCGAAACACATGATGTAGCTTCAAAACAATGCGATGTATAATATTTAGCTTCAAATCCATGCGAAACATATGATTTAGCTTCAAATACTTAAGGTATAAGTGATATAGCTTCAAATGCTGGCGAAATAGACGAGTTGGCTTCAAATCCATGCGGAACACATGGTGTAGCTTCAAATCAATGCGATGTAGCTGGTTTAGATTCAAATCCATGCGAAACAAATTATTTAGTTTCAAATACTTTGCGATATAAGTGGTATAGCTTCAAATGCTGGCGAAATAAACGAGTTAGCCCCAAATCCATGCGAAACACATCATGTAGCTTCAAATTAATGCGACGTAGCAGGTTTAGCTTCAAATCCGAGCGAAACAAATGATTTATCTTCAAATACTTGCGATATAAGTGATATAGCTTCAAATGCTGGAGAAATAACCGAGTTAGCTTGAAAAGCATGCGAAACACATGATTGTAGGTTCAAATCAAAGCGATGTAGAAGGATTAGTTTCAAATCCATGTCAAAGAAATGATTTTGATTCATATACTTGTGATTTAATTGATATAGCTTCAAATGCAGGCGAAACAAACGCTTTAACTTCAAATCCATGCGAATCACATAATTTAGATTCAAATTCGTGCGAAACACATGGTTTCGCTTAAAATTCATGCGAAACAAATGATATGGCTTCAAATACTTGCGATATAAGTGATATAGCTTCAAGTGCTGGCGAAATAAACGAGTTAGCTTCAAATCCATGCGAAACCCATGATGTAGCTTCAAATTAATGCGATATAGAAGGTTTAGCTACAAATCCATGCGAAACGAATGATTAAGCTTCAAATACTTGCGATATAAGTGATATAGCTTCAAATGCAGGCAAAAATGAACGAGTTAGCTTAAAATCCATGCGGATCACATGATGTGGCTTCAAATCAATGCGATGTATAAGGTTTAGCTTCAAATCCATGCGAAACAAATGATTTAACTTCAAATACTTACGATCTAAGTGGTCTAGCATCAAATGCTTGCGAAATAATCGAGTTAGCTTCAAATCCATGCGAAACACATGATGTAGCTTCAAATTAATGCGATGTAGATTGTTTAGCTTCAAGTCCATGCGAAACAAATGATTTAGCTTCAAATACTTGCGATATGAGTGACATAGCTTCAAATGCAGGCGAAACAAACGCTTTAGCTTCAAATCCATGCGAATCACATAATTTCGCTTCAAATTCATGAGAAACACATGGTTTAGCTTCGTATTCATGCGAAACAAATGATTTAGTTTCAAATACTTGCGATATAAGTGATATAGCTTCAAATGCAGGCGAAACAAACGCTTTAGCTTCAAATCCATGCGATTCAAATAATTTAGCTTCAAATTCATGAGAATCACATGGTTTAGCTTCAAATTCATGCGAAACAAATTATTTAGCTTCAAATACTTGCGATATAAGTGATCGAGTTTCAACTGCTGGCGAAATAATCGAGTTAGCTTCAAATCCATGTGAAACATATGATATAGCTTCAAGTCAATGCGATGTAGAAGGTTTGGCTTCAGATCCAAGCGAAACAAATGATTTAGCTTGAAATACTTGCGATACAAGTGATATAGCTTCAAATGCAGGCGAAATAAACGACTTAGCTTCAAATCCATGCGGATCACGTGATGTAGTTTCAAATCAATGCGATGGATAAGGTTTAGTTTCAAATCCATGCCAAACAAATGATTTGGCTTCAAATACTTGCGATATAAGTGATATAGCTTCAAATGCTGGCGAAATAGACGAGTTGGCTTCAAATAAATGCGGAACACATGGTGTAGCTTCCAATCAATGCGATGTAGCTGGTTTAGCTTCAAATCCATGTGAAACAAATGATTTAGCTTCAAATACTTGCGATATAAGTGATATAGCTTCAAATGCTGGAGAAATAACCGAGTTAGCTTGAAATGCAAGCGAAACTCTTGATGTAGGTTCAAATCAAAGCGATGTTGAAGGTTTAAATTCATATCCATGTATAGCAAGCAATTTAACTTCAAATACTTGCGATATAAGTTGTCTAGCGTCAAATGCTGGCGAAATAATCGAGTTAGCTTCGAATCCATGCGAATCATATGATGTAGTTTCAAATCAATGCTATGTAGAAGGTTTATCTTCAAATCCATGCGAATCAAATGATTTAGCTCAAATACTTGCGATATAAGTGATATAGCTTCAACTGCTGGCGAAATAACCGAGTTAGCTTCGAATCCATGCGAATCATATGATGTAGCTTCAAATCAATGCTATGTAGAAGGTTTATCTTCAAATCCATGCGAATCAAATGATTTAGCTCAAATACTTGCGATATAAGTGATATAGCTTCAAATGCAGGCGAAATAAACGATTTAGCTTCAAGTCCATGCGGAACACATGATGTAGCTTCAAATCAATGCAATGTGTAAGGTTTAGCTTCAAATCAGTGCGATGTATAAGGTTTAGCTTCAAATCCGTGCGAAACAAATCATTTAGCTGCAAATACTTGCGATATAAGTGATATGGCTTCAAATTCTGACGAAATAATCGAGTTAGCTTCAACTCCATGCGAAACCAATGATGTAGCTTCAAATCAATGAGATGTTGAAGGTTTAACTTCAAATCCATGTGTAGCAAGCGATTTAATTTCAAATACTTGCGATATAAGTTGTCTAGCATCAAATGCTGGCGAAATAATCGAGTTAGATTCAAATCCATGCGAATCACATGACGTAGCTTCAAATGAATGCTATGTAGAAGGTTTATCTTCAAATCCATGCGAATCAAATGATTTAGCTTCAAATACTTGCGATATAAGTGATGTAGCCTCAAATACAGGCGAAATAAACGAGATAGCTTCAAATCCAAGCGAATCCCACGATGTAGCTACAAATCAATGCGATGTAGAAGGTTTTGCTTCAAATCCATGCGAAAGAAATGCTTTAGCTTCAAATACTTGCGATATAAGTGATGTAGCCTCAAATACAGGCGAAATAAACGAGTTAGCTTCAAATCCATGCGAAACCCAAGATGTAGCTTCAAATTAATGCGATATAGAAGGTTTAGCTACAAATCCATGCGAAACAAATGCTTTAGCTTCAAATACTTGCGATACAAGTGATATAGCTTCAAATGCAGGCGAAATAAGCGACTTAGCTTAAAATCCATGCGGATCACATGATGTGGCTTCAAATCAATGCGATGTATAAGGTTTAGCTTCAAATCCATGCGAAACAAATGATTTAACTTCAAATACTTACGATCTAAGTGGTCTAGCAAATACAGGCGAAATAAACGAGTTAGCTTCAAATCCATGCGAAACACATGATGTAGCTTCAAATTAATGCGATGTAGATTGTTTAGCTTCAAGTCCATGCGAAACAAATGATTTAGCTTCAAATACTTGCGATATGAGTGACATAGCTTCAAATGCAGGCGAAACAAACGCTTTAGCTTCAAATCCATGCGAATCACATAATTTCGCTTTAAATTCATGAGAAACACATGGTTTAGCTTCGTATTCATGCGAAACAAATGATTTAGTTTCAAATACTTGCGATATAAGTGATATAGCTTCAAATGCAGGCGAAACAAACGCTTTAGCTTCAAATCCATGCGATTCAAATAATTTAGCTTCAAATTCATGAGAATCACATGGTTTAGCTTCAAATTCATACGAAACAAATTATTTAGCTTCAAATACTTGCGATATAAGTGATCGAGTTTCAACTGCTGGCGAAATAATCGAGTTAGCTTCAAATCCATGTGAAACATATGATATAGCTTCAAATCAATGCGATGTAGAAGGTTTGGCTTCAGATCCAAGCGAAACAAATGATTTAGCTTGAAATACTTGCGATACAAGTGATATAGCTTCAAATGCAGGCGAAATAAACGACTTAGCTTCAAATCCATGCGGATCACGTGATGTAGTTTCAAATCAATGCGATGGATAAGGTTTAGTTTCAAATCCATGCCAAACAAATGATTTGGCTTCAAATACTTGCGATATAAGTGATATAGCTTCAAATGCTGGCGAAATAGACGAGTTGGCTTCAAATAAATGCGGAACACATGGTGTAGCTTCCAATCAATGCGATGTAGCTGGTTTAGCTTCAAATCCATGTGAAACAAATGATTTAGCTTCAAATACTTGCGATATAAGTGATATAGTTTCAAATTATGGCGAAATAATCGAGTTAGCTTCAAATCCATGCGGAACACATGATGTAGCTTCAAATCAATGCGATGTAGAAGGTTTGGCTTGAAATCCATGCGAAACAAATGATTTAGCTACAAATACTTGGGATATAAGTGATATAGCTTCAAATGCTGGCGAAATAAACGAGATAGCTTCAAATCCATGCGAAACCCAAGATGTAGCTTCAAATTAATGCGATATAGAAGGTTTAGCTACAAATCCATGCGAAACAAATGATTTAGCTTCAAATACTTGCGATATAAGTGATATAGTTTCACATTCTGGCGAAATAATCGAGTTAGCTACAAATCCATGCGAAACACATGATGTAGCATCAAATCAATGCGATGTAGATTGTTTAGAATCAAATCCATGCGAAACAAATGATTTAGCTTCAAATACTTGCGATATAAGTGATATAACTTCAAATGCCGGCGAAATAAACGAGATAGTTTCAAATCCATGCTAAACCCACGATGTAGCTTCAAATTAATGCAATGTAGAAGGTTTAGCTTCAAATACATGCGAAACAAATGATTTAGCTTGAAATACTTGCGATATAAGTGATATAGCTTCAAATGCTGGCGAAATAAACGATTTAGCTTCAAATCCATGCGAAACACATGATGTAGCGTCAAATCAATGCAATGTGTAAGGTTTAGCTTCAAATCAATGCGATGTATAAGGTTTAGCTTCAAATCCTTGCGAAACAAATGATTTAGCTACAAATACTTGTGATATACATGATTTAGATTCAACTGCATGCGAAACTAACGATTTAGCTTCAAATCCAAGCGAAACACATGATGTATCTTCAAATTAAAGCGATGTAGAAGGTTCAGCTACAAATCCATGTGAAACAAATGATTTAGCTTCAAATACTTGCGATATAAGTGATATAGTTTCAAAGTCTGGCGAAATAATCGAGTTAGCTTCAAATCCATGCGAAACACATGTTGTAGCATCAAATCAATGCGATGTAGAAGGTTTAGCTTCAAATCCATGCGAAAGAAATGCTTTAGCTTCCAATACTTGAGATATAAGTGATGTAGTTTCAAATGCAGGCGAAATAAACGAGTTAGCTTCAAATCCATGCGGAACACATGATGTAGCTTCAAATACTTGCGATATAAGTGATATAGTTTCAAATGTTGGCGAAATAATCGAGTTAGCTTCAAATCCATGCGAAACATATGATGTATCTTCAAATCAATGCGATGTAGAAGGTTTGGCTTCAAATCCACGGGAAAGAAATGATATAGCTTCAAATACTTGCGATATAAATGATATAGCTTCACATGCTGGCGAAATAACCGAGTTAGCTTGAAATGCATGCGAAACACATGATGTAGGTTCAAATCAAAGCGATGTAGAAGGATTAGTTTCAAATCCATGTTAAACAAATGATTTTGATTCAAATACTTGTGATTTAAGTGATATAGCTTCAAACGCAGGCGAAATAAACGATTTAGATTCAAGTCCATGCGGAACACATGATGTAGCTTCAAATCAATGCAATGTGTAAGGCTTAGCTTCAAATCAATGCGATGTATAAGGTTTAGCTTCAAATCCATGCGGAACAAATGATTTAGCTTCAAATACTTGCGATATAAGTGATATAGCTTCAAATGCTGGAGAAATAACCGAGTTAGCTTGAAATGCAAGCGAAACTCTTGATGTAGGTTCAAATCAAAGCGATGTTGAAGGTTTAAATTCATATCCATGTATAGCAAGCAATTTAACTTCAAATACTTGCGATATAAGTTGTCTAGCGTCAAATGCTGGCGAAATAATCGAGTTAGCTTCGAATCCATGCGAATCATATGATGTAGCTTCAAATCAATGCTATGTAGAAGGTTTATCTTCAAATCCATGCGAATCAAATGATTTAGCTCAAATACTTGCGATATAAGTGATATAGCTTCAACTGCTGGCGAAATAACCGAGTTAGCTTCGAATCCATCCGAATCATATGATGTAGCTTCAAATCAATGCTACGTAGAAGGTTTATCTTCAAATCCATGCGAATCAAATGATTTAGCTCAAATACTTGCGATATAAGTGATATAGCTCCAAATGCAGGCGAAATAAACGATTTAGCTTCAAGTCCATGCGGAACACATGGTGTAGCTTCAAATCAATGCGATGTAGCTGGTTTAGATTCAAATCCATGCGAAACAAATTATTTAGTTTCAAATACTTGCGATATACATGATTTAGATTCAACTGCATGCGAAACTAACGAGTTAGCTTCAAATCCAAGCGAAACACATGATGTATCTTCAAATTAATGCGATGTAGAAGGTTCAGCTACAAATCCATGTGAAACAAATGATTCAGCTTCAAATACTTGCGATATAAGTGATATAGTTTCAAAGTCTGGCGAAATAATCGAGTTAGCTTCAAATCCATGCGAAACACATGTTGTAGCATCAAATCAATGCGATGTAGAAGGTTTAGCTTCAAATCCATGCGAAAGAAATGCTTTAGCTTCCAATACTTGCGATATAAGTGATGTAGTTTCAAATGCAGGCGAAATAAACGAGTTAGCTTCAAATCCATGCGGAACACATGATGTAGCTTCAAATACTTGCGATATAAGTGATATAGTTTCAAATGTTGGCGAAATAATCGAGTTAGCTTCAAATCCATGCGAAACATATGATGTATCTTCAAATCAATGCGATGTAGAAGGTTTGGCTTCAAATCCACGGGAAAGAAATGATATAGCTTCAAATACTTGCGATATAAATGATATAGCTTCACATGCTGGCGAAATAACCGAGTTAGCTTGAAATGCATGCGAAACACATGATGTAGGTTCAAATCAAAGCGATGTAGAAGGATTAGTTTCAAATCCATGTTAAACAAATGATTTTGATTCAAATACTTGTGATTTAAGTGATATAGCTTCAAACGCAGGCGAAATAAACGATTTAGATTCAAGTCCATGCGGAACACATGATGTAGCTTCAAATCAATGCAATGTGTAAGGTTTAGCTTCAAATCAATGCGATGTATAAGGTTTAGCTTCAAATCCATGCGAAACAAATGATTTAGCTTCAAATACTTGCGATATAAGTGATATAGCTTCAAATGCTGGAGAAATAACCGAGTTAGCTTGAAATGCAAGCGAAACTCTTGATGTAGGTTCAAATCAAAGCGATGTTGAAGGTTTAAATTCATATCCATGTATAGCAAGCAATTTAACTTCAAATACTTGCGATATAAGTTGTCTAGCGTCAAATGCTGGCGAAATAATCGAGTTAGCTTCGAATCCATGCGAATCATATGATGTAGCTTCAAATCAATGCTATGTAGAAGGTTTATCTTCAAATCCATGCGAATCCAATGATTTAGCTCAAATACTTGCGATATAAGTGATATAGCTTCAACTGCTGGCGAAATAACCGAGTTAGCTTCGAATCCATGCGAATCATATGATGTAGCTTCAAATCAATGCTATGTAGAAGGTTTATCTTCAAATCCATGCGAATCAAATGATTTAGCTCAAATACTTGCGATATAAGTGATATAGCTTCAAATGCAGGCGAAATAAACGATTTAGCTTCAAGTCCATGCGGAACACATGGTGTAGCTTCAAATCAATGCGATGTAGCTGGTTTAGATTCAAATCCATGCGAAACAAATTATTTAGTTTCAAATACTTGCGATATAAGTGGTATAGCTTCAAATGCTGGCGAAATAAACGAGTTAGCCCCAAATCCATGCGAAACACATCATGTAGCTTCAAATTAATGCGACGTAGCAGGTTTAACTTCAAATCCGAGCGAAACAAATGATTTATCTTCAAATACTTGCGATATAAGTGATATAGCTTCAAATGCTGGAGAAATAACCGAGTTAGCTTGAAATGCATGCGAAACACATGATGTAGGTTCAAATCAAAGCGATGTAGTAGGATTAGTTTCAAATAAATGTCAAAGAAATGATTTTGATTCATATACTTGTGATTTAATTGATGTAGCTTCAAATGCAGGCGAAACAAACGCTTTAACTTCAAATCCATGCGAATCACATAATTTAGCTTCAAATTCGTGCGAAACACATGGTTTCGCTTAAAATTCATGCGAAACAAATGATATGGCTTCAAATACTTGCGATATAAGTGATATAGCTTCAAATGCAGGCGAAATGAACGAGTTAGCTTAAAATCCATGCGGATCACATGATGTGGCTTCAAATCAATGCGATGTATAAGGTTTAGCTTCAAATCCATGCGAAACAAATGATTTAACTTCAAATACTTACGATCTAAGTGGTCTAGCATCAAATGCTTGCGAAATAATCGAGTTAGCTTCAAATCCATGCGAAACACATGATGTAGCTTCAAATTAATGCGATGTAGATTGTTTAGCTTCAAGTCCATGCGAAACAAATGATTTAGCTTCAAATACTTGCGATATGAGTGACATAGCTTCAAATGCAGGCGAAACAAACGCTTTAGCTTCAAATCCATGCGAATCACATAATTTCGCTTCAAATTCATGAGAAACACATGGTTTAGCTTCGTATTCATGCGAAACAAATGATTTAGTTTCAAATACTTGCGATATAAGTGATATAGCTTCAAATGCAGGCGAAATAAACGACTTAGCTTCAAATCCATGCGGATCACGTGATGTAGTTTCAAATCAATGCGATGGATAAGGTTTAGTTTCAAATCCATGCCAAACAAATGATTTGGCTTCAAATACTTGCGATATAAGTGATATAGCTTCAAATGCTGGCGAAATAGACGAGTTGGCTTCAAATAAATGCGGAACACATGGTGTAGCTTCCAATCAATGCGATGTAGAAGGTTCAGCTACAAATCCATGTGAAACAAATGATTTAGGTACAAATACTTGCGATATAAGTGATATAGCTTCAAATGCTGGCGAAATAAACGAGATAGCTTCAAATCAATGCGAAACCCACGATGTAGCTTCAAATTAATGCGATGTGGAAGGTTTAGCTTCAAATCCATGTCAAACAAATGATTTAGCTTCAAATACTTGCGATATAAGTGATATAGTTTCAAATTATGGCGAAATAATCGAGTTAACTTCAAATCCATGCGAAACACATGATGTAGCTTCAAATCAATGCGATGTAGAATGTTTGGCTTCAGATCTACGAGAAACAAATGATTTAGCTTCAAATACTTGCGATATAAGTTGTCAAGCATCAAATGCTGGCGAAATAATCGAGTTAGCTTCAAATCCATGCGAATCACATGATGTAGTTTCAAATCAATGCTATGTAGAAGGTTTAGCTTCAAATCCATGCGAAACATAAGAGGTAACTTCAAATCAATGCGATGTAGAAGGTTTGGCTTCAGATCCACGGGAAAGAAATGATTTAGCTTCAAATACTTGCGATATAAATGATATAGCTTCACATGCTGGTGAAATGACCGAGTTAGCTTCAAATGCATAAGAAAGACATGTCGTAGCTTCAAATCAATGCGATGTAGAAGGTTTAGCTACAAATCCATGCGAAACAAATGATTTAGTTTCAAATACTTGCGATATAAGTGGTATAGCTTCAAATGCTGGCGAAATAAACGAGTTAGCCCCAAATCCATGCAAAACACATAATGTTGCTTCAAATTAATGCGATGTAGCAGGTTTAGCTTCAATTCCGAGCGAAACAAATGATTTATCTTCAAATACTTGCGATATAAGTGATATAGCTTCAAATGCTGGCGAAAGAACGAGATAGCTTCAAATCCATGCGAAACCCACGATGTAGCTTCAAATCAATGCGATGTAGAAGGTTTAGCTTCAAATCCATGCGAAAGAAATGCTTTAGCTTCAAATACTTGCGATATAAGTGATGTAGCTGCAAATACAGGCGAAATAAACGAGTTAGCTTCAAATCCATGCGGAACACATGATGTAGCTTCAAAGCAAAGAGATTTAGAAGGTTTGGCTTGAAATCCATGCGAAACAAATGATTTAGCTACAAATACTTACGATATAAGTGATATAGCTTCAAATGCTGGAGAAATAACCGAGTTAGCTTGAAATGCATGCGAAACACATGATGTAGCTTCAAATCAATGCTATGTAGAAGGTTTATCTACAAATCCATGCGAATCGAATGATTTAGCTTCAAATACTTGCGATATAAGTGATATGGTTTCAAATTCTGGCGAAATAACCGAGTCAGCTTCAAATCCATGCGAAACCCACGATGTAGCTTCAAATCAATGCGATGTAGAAGGTTTAGCTTCAAATCCATGCGAAAGAAATGCTTTGGCTTCAAATACTTGCGATATAAGTGATGCAGCTTCAAATACAGGCGAAATAAACAAGTTAGCTACAAATCCATGAGGAACACATGATATAGCTTCAAATCAATGCGATGTATAAGGTTTAGCTTCAAATCCATGCGAAACAAATGATTTAGCTTCAAATACTTGCGATATAAGTGATATAGCTTCAAATTCTGGCGAAATAAACGAGTTAGCTCCAAATCCATGCGATACACATGATGTAGCTTCAAATCAATGCGATGTAGATGGTTTAGAATCAAATCCATGCGAAACTAATGATTTAGCTTCAAATACTTGCGATATAAGTGATATAGATTCAAATGCTGGCGAAATAAACGAGATAGGTTCAAATCCATGCGAAATCCACAATGTAGCTTCAAATCAATGCGATGTAGAAGGTCTAGCTTCAATTCCATGCGAAACCAATGATGTAGCTTAAAAATCAATGCGATGTTGAAGGTTTAAATTCAAATCCATGTGTAGCAAGCGATTTAACATCAAATACTTGCGATATAAGTTGTCTAGCATCAAATGCTGGCGCAATAATGGAGTTAGCTTCAAATCCATGCGAATCACATGATGTAGCTTCAAATCAATGCTATGTAGAAGGTTTAGCTTCAAATCCATGCGAATCAAATGATTTAGCTTCAACTACTTGCGATATAAGTGATATAGTTTCAAATGCTGGCGAAATAATCGAGTTAGCTTCAAATCCATGCGAAACCCACAATGTAGCTTCAAATTAATGCGATATAGAAGGTTTAGCTACAAATCCATGCGACACAAATGATTTAGCTACAAATACTTACGATATAAGTGATATAGCTTCAAATGCTGGAGAAATAACCGAGTTAGCTTGAAATGCATGCGAAACACATGATGTAGCTTCAAATCAATGCTATGTAGAAGGTTTATCTACAAATCCATGCGAATCAAATGATTTAGCTTCAAATACTTGCGATATAAGTGATATGGTTTCAAATTCTGGCGAAATAACCGAGTCAGCTTCAAATCCATGCGAAACCCACGATGTAGCTTCAAATCAATGCGATGTAGAAGGTTTAGCTTCAAATCCATGCGAAAGAAATGCTTTGGCTTCAAATACTTGCGATATAAGTGATGCAGCTTCAAATACAGGCGAAATAAACAAGTTAGCTACAAATCCATGAGGAACACATGATATAGCTTCATATCAATGCGATGTATAAGGTTTAGCTTCAAATCCATGCGAAACAAATGATTTAGCTTCAAATACTTGCGATATAAGTGATATAGCTTCAAATTCTGGCGAAATAAACGAGTTAGCTCCAAATCCATGCGATACACATGATGTAGCTTCAAATCAATGCGATGTAGATGGTTTAGAATCAAATCCATGCGAAACTAATGATTTAGCTTCAAATACTTGCGATATAAGTGATATAGCTTCAAATGCTGGCGAAATAAACGAGATAGCTTCAAATCAATGCGAAACCCACGATGTAGCTTCAAATTAATGCGATGTGGAAGGTTTAGCTTCAAATCCATGTCAAACAAATGATTTAGCTTCAAATACTTGCGATATAAGTGATATAGTTTCAAATTATGGCGAAATAATCGAGTTAACTTCAAATCCATGCGAAACACATGATGTAGCTTCAAATCAATGCGATGTAGAATGTTTGGCTTCAGATCTACGAGAAACAAATGATTTAGCTTCAAATACTTGCGATATAAGTTGTCAAGCATCAAATGCTGGCGAAATAATCGAGTTAGCTTCAAATCCATGCGAATCACATGATGTAGTTTCAAATCAATGCTATGTAGAAGGTTTAGCTTCAAATCCATGCGAAACATAAGAGGTAACTTCAAATCAATGCGATGTAGAAGGTTTGGCTTCAGATCCACGGGAAAGAAATGATTTAGCTTCAAATACTTGCGATATAAATGATATAGCTTCACATGCTGGTGAAATGACCGAGTTAGCTTCAAATGCATAAGAAAGACATGTCGTAGCTTCAAATCAATGCGATGTAGAAGGTTTAGCTACAAATCCATGCGAAACAAATGATTTAGTTTCAAATACTTGCGATATAAGTGGTATAGCTTCAAATGCTGGCGAAATAAACGAGTTAGCCCCAAATCCATGCAAAACACATAATGTTGCTTCAAATTAATGCGATGTAGCAGGTTTAGCTTCAATTCCGAGCGAAACAAATGATTTATCTTCAAATACTTGCGATATAAGTGATATAGCTTCAAATGCTGGCGAAAGAACGAGATAGCTTCAAATCCATGCGAAACCCACGATGTAGCTTCAAATCAATGCGATGTAGAAGGTTTAGCTTCAAATCCATGCGAAAGAAATGCTTTAGCTTCAAATACTTGCGATATAAGTGATGTAGCTGCAAATACAGGCGAAATAAACGAGTTAGCTTCAAATCCATGCGGAACACATGATGTAGCTTCAAAGCAAAGAGATTTAGAAGGTTTGGCTTGAAATCCATGCGAAACAAATGATTTAGCTACAAATACTTACGATATAAGTGATATAGCTTCAAATGCTGGAGAAATAACCGAGTTAGCTTGAAATGCATGCGAAACACATGATGTAGCTTCAAATCAATGCTATGTAGAAGGTTTATCTACAAATCCATGCGAATCGAATGATTTAGCTTCAAATACTTGCGATATAAGTGATATGGTTTCAAATTCTGGCGAAATAACCGAGTCAGCTTCAAATCCATGCGAAACCCACGATGTAGCTTCAAATCAATGCGATGTAGAAGGTTTAGCTTCAAATCCATGCGAAAGAAATGCTTTGGCTTCAAATACTTGCGATATAAGTGATGCAGCTTCAAATACAGGCGAAATAAACAAGTTAGCTACAAATCCATGAGGAACACATGATATAGCTTCAAATCAATGCGATGTATAAGGTTTAGCTTCAAATCCATGCGAAACAAATGATTTAGCTTCAAATACTTGCGATATAAGTGATATAGCTTCAAATTCTGGCGAAATAAACGAGTTAGCTCCAAATCCATGCGATACACATGATGTAGCTTCAAATCAATGCGATGTAGATGGTTTAGAATCAAATCCATGCGAAACTAATGATTTAGCTTCAAATACTTGCGATATAAGTGATATAGATTCAAATGCTGGCGAAATAAACGAGATAGGTTCAAATCCATGCGAAATCCACAATGTAGCTTCAAATCAATGCGATGTAGAAGGTCTAGCTTCAATTCCATGCGAAACCAATGATGTAGCTTAAAAATCAATGCGATGTTGAAGGTTTAAATTCAAATCCATGTGTAGCAAGCGATTTAACATCAAATACTTGCGATATAAGTTGTCTAGCATCAAATGCTGGCGCAATAATGGAGTTAGCTTCAAATCCATGCGAATCACATGATGTAGCTTCAAATCAATGCTATGTAGAAGGTTTAGCTTCAAATCCATGCGAATCAAATGATTTAGCTTCAACTACTTGCGATATAAGTGATATAGTTTCAAATGCTGGCGAAATAATCGAGTTAGCTTCAAATCCATGCGAAACCCACAATGTAGCTTCAAATTAATGCGATATAGAAGGTTTAGCTACAAATCCATGCGACACAAATGATTTAGCTACAAATACTTACGATATAAGTGATATAGCTTCAAATGCTGGAGAAATAACCGAGTTAGCTTGAAATGCATGCGAAACACATGATGTAGCTTCAAATCAATGCTATGTAGAAGGTTTATCTACAAATCCATGCGAATCAAATGATTTAGCTTCAAATACTTGCGATATAAGTGATATGGTTTCAAATTCTGGCGAAATAACCGAGTCAGCTTCAAATCCATGCGAAACCCACGATGTAGCTTCAAATCAATGCGATGTAGAAGGTTTAGCTTCAAATCCATGCGAAAGAAATGCTTTGGCTTCAAATACTTGCGATATAAGTGATGCAGCTTCAAATACAGGCGAAATAAACAAGTTAGCTACAAATCCATGAGGAACACATGATATAGCTTCATATCAATGCGATGTATAAGGTTTAGCTTCAAATCCATGCGAAACAAATGATTTAGCTTCAAATACTTGCGATATAAGTGATATAGCTTCAAATTCTGGCGAAATAAACGAGTTAGCTCCAAATCCATGCGATACACATGATGTAGCTTCAAATCAATGCGATGTAGATGGTTTAGAATCAAATCCATGCGAAACTAATGATTTAGCTTCAAATACTTGCGATATAAGTGATATAGCTTCAAATGCTGGCGAAATAAACGAGATAGCTTCAAATCAATGCGAAACCCACGATGTAGCTTCAAATTAATGCGATGTAGAAGGTTTAGCTTCAAATCCATGTGAAACAAATGATTTAGCTTCAAATACTTGCGATATAAGTGATATAGTTTCAAATTCTGGCGAAATAATCGAGTTAGCTTCAAATCAATGCGAAACCCACGATGTAGCTTCAAATTAATGCGATGTGGAAGGTTTAGCTTCAAATCCATGTGAAACAAATGATTTAGCTTCAAATACTTGCGATATAAGTGATATTGCTTCAAATGCAGGCGAAACGAACGAGTTTGCTTCAAATCCATGCGAAACACATGATGTAGCTTCAAATCAATGCGATGTTGAAGGTTTACCTCCAAATCCACGCGAAACAAATTATTTAGCTTCAAATACTTGCGATATAAGTGATCGAGTTTCAACTGCTGGCGAAATAATCGAGTTAGCTTCAAATTCATGTGAAACATATGATATAGCTTCAAATCAATGCGATGTAGAAGGCTTGGCTTCAGATCCAAGCGAAACAAATGATTTAGCTTGAATTACTTGCGATACAAGTGATATAGCTTCAAATGCAGGCGAAATAAACGACTTAGCTTCAAATCCATGCGGATCACATGATGTAGTTTCAAATCAATGCGATGGATAAGGTTTAGTTTCAAATCCATGCCAAACAAATGATTTGGCTTCAAAAACTTGCGATATAAGTGATATAGCTTCAAATGCTGGCGAAATAGACGAGTTGGCTTCAAATAAATGCGGAACACATGGTGTAGCTTCCACTCAATGCGATGTAGCTGGTTTAGATTCAAAACCATGCGAAACAAATGATTTAGCTTCAAATACTTGCGATATAAGTGATATAGTTTCAAATTATGGCGAAATAATCGAGTTAGCTTCAAATCCATGCGAAACACATGATGTAGCTTCAAATCAGTGCGATGTAGAACGTTTGGCTTCAGATCTACGAGAAACAAATGATTTAGCTTCAAATACTTGCGAATCACATGATGTAGTTTCAAATCAATGCTATGTAGAAGGTTTAGCTTCAAATCCATGCGAAACATATGATGTAACTTCAAATCAATGCGATGTAGAAGGTTTGGCTTCAGATCCATGGGAAAGAAATGATTTAGCTTCAAATACTTGCGATATAAATGATATAGCTTCACATGCTGGCGAAATGACCGAGTTAGCTTCAAATGCATGCGAAAGACATGTCGTAGCTTCAAATCAATGCGATGTAGAAGGTTTAGCTACAAATCCATGCGAAACAAATGATTTAGTTTCAAATACTTGCGATATAAGTGGTATAGCTTCAAATGCTGGCGAAATAAACGAGTTAGCCCCAAATCCATGCAAAACACATAATGTTGCTTCAAATTAATGCGATGTAGCAGGTTTAGCTTCAATTCCGAGCGAAACAAATGATTTATCTTCAAATACTTGCGATATAAGTGATATAGCTTCAAATGCTGGCGAAAAAACGAGATAGCTTCAAATCCATGCGAAACCCACGATGTAGCTTCAAATCAATGCGATGTAGAAGGTTTAGCTTCAAATCCATGCGAAAGAAATGCTTTAGCTTCAAATACTTGCGATATAAGTGATGTAGCTGCAAATACAGGCGAAATAAACGAGTTAGCTTCAAATCCATGCGAAACCCACGATGTAGCTTCAAATCAATGCGATGTAGAAGGTTTAGCTTCAAATCCATGCGAAAGAAATGCTTTGGCTTCAAATACTTGCGATATAAGTGATGCAGCTTCAAATACAGGCGAAATAAACGAGTTAGCTTCAAATCCATGCGGAACACATGATGTAGCTTCAAAGCAAAGAGATTTAGAAGGTTTGGCTTGAAATCCATGCGAAACAAATGATTTAGCTACAAATACTTACGATATAAGTGATATAGCTTCAAATGCTGGAGAAATAACCGAGTTAGCTTGAAATGCATGCGAAACACATGATGTAGGTTCAAATCAATGCGATGTAGATTGTTTAGCTTCAAATCCATGCGAAAGAAATGCTTTAGCTTCAAATACTTGCGATATAAGTGATGTAGCTGCAAATACAGGCGAAATAAACGAGTTAGCTTCAAATCCATGCGGAACACATGATGTAGCTTCAAAGCAAAGAGATTTAGAAGGTTTGGCTTGAAATCCATGCGAAACAAATGATTTAGCTACAAATACTTACGATATAAGTGATATAGCTTCAAATGCTGGAGAAATAACCGAGTTAGCTTGAAATGCATGCGAAACACATGATGTAGGTTCAAATCAATGCGATGTAGATTGTTTAGAATCAAATCCATGCGAAACAGATGATTAAGTTTCAAATACTTGCGATATAAGTGATATAGCTTCAAATGCTGGCGAAATAAACGAGATAGCTTCAAATCCATGCGAAACCCACAATGTAGCTTCAAATTAATGCGATATAGAAGGTTTAGCTACAAATCCATGCGAAACAAATGATTTAGCTACAAATACTTGCGATATAAGTGATATGGTTTCAAATTCTGGCGAAATAACCGAGTCAGCTTCAAATCCATGCGAAACCCACGATGTAGCTTCAAATCAATGCGATGTAGAAGGTTTAGCTTCAAATCCATGCGAAAGAAATGCTTTGGCTTCAAATACTTGCGATATAAGTGATGCAGCTTCAAATACAGGCGAAATAAACGAGTTAGCTTCAAATCCATGCGGAACACATGATGTAGCTTCAAAGCAAAGAGATTTAGAAGGTTTGGCTTGAAATCCATGCGAAACAAATGATTTAGCTACAAATACTTACGATATAAGTGATATAGCTTCAAATGCTGGAGAAATAACCGAGTTAGCTTGAAATGCATGCGAAACACATGATGTAGGTTCAAATCAATGCGATGTAGATTGTTTAGCTTCAAATCCATGCGAAAGAAATGCTTTAGCTTCAAATACTTGCGATATAAGTGATGTAGCTGCAAATACAGGCGAAATAAACGAGTTAGCTTCAAATCCATGCGGAACACATGATGTAGCTTCAAAGCAAAGAGATTTAGAAGGTTTGGCTTGAAATCCATGCGAAACAAATGATTTAGCTTCAAATACTTGCGATATAAGTGATATAGCTTCAAATGCTGGCGAAATAATCGAGTTAGCTTCAAATCCATGCGAAACACATGATGTAGCTTCAAATCAATGCGATGTATAAGGTTTAGCTTCAAATCCAAGCGAAACAAATGATTTAGCTTCAAATACTTGCGATATAAGTGATATAGCTTCAAATGCTGGCGAAATAAACGAGATAGCTTCAAATCCATGCGAAACCCACAATGTAGCTTCAAATTAATGCGATATAGAAGGTTTAGCTACAAATCCATGCGAAACAAATGATTTAGCTACAAATACTTGCGATATAAGTGATATGGTTTCAAATTCTGGCGAAATAACCGAGTCAGCTTCTAATCCATGCGAAACCCACGATGTAGCTTCAAATCAATGCGATGTAGAAGGTTTAGCTTCAAATCCATGCGAAAGAAATGCTTTGGCTTCAAATACTTGCGATATAAGTGATGCAGCTTCAAATACAGGCGAAATAAACGAGTTAGCTACAAATCCATGAGGAACACATGATATAGCTTCAAATCAATGCGATGTAGAAGGTTTAGCTTCAAATCCATGCGAAAGAAATGCTTTAGCTTCAAATACTTGCGATATAAGTGATGTAGCTGCAAATACAGGCGAAATAAACGAGTTAGCTTCAAATCCATGCGGAACACATGATGTAGCTTCAAATCAATGCGATGTAGATGGTTTAGAATCAAATCCATGCGAAACAAATGATTTAGCTTCAAATACTTGCGATATAAGTGATATAGATTCAAATGCTGGCGAAATAAACGAGATAGGTACAAATCCATGCGAAACCCACAATGTAGCTTCAAATCAATGCGATGTAGAAGGTTTAGCTTCAAATCCATGCGAAAGAAATGCTTTGGCTTCAAATACTTGCGTTATAAGTGTTGCAGCTTCAAATACAGGCGAAATAAACGAGTTAGCTACAAATCCATGAGGAACACATGATATAGCTTCAAATCTATGCGATGTATAAGGTTTAGCTTCAAATCCATGCGAAACAAATGATTTAGCTTCAAATACTTGCGATATAAGTGATATAGCTTCAAATTCTGGCGAAATAAACGAGTTAGCTCCAAATCCATGCGATACACATGATGTAGCTTCAAATCAATGCGATGTAGATGGTTTAGAATCAAATCCATGCGAAACTAATGATTTAGCTTCAAATACTTGCGATATAAGTGATATAGCTTCAAATGCTGGCGAAATAAACGAGATAGCTTCAAATCCATGCGAAACCCACAATGTAGCTTCAAATTAATGCGATATAGAAGGTTTATCTACAAATCCATGCGAATCAAATGATTTAGCTTCAAATTCTTGCGATATAAGTGATATTGTTTCAAATTCTGGTGAAATAACCGAGTCAGCTTCAAATCCATGCGAAACCCACGATGTAGCTTCAAATTAATGCGATGTAGAAGGTTTAGCTTCAAATCCATGCGAAAGAAATGCTTTGGCTTCAAATACTTGCGATATAAGTGATGCAGCTTCAAATACAGGCGAAATAAACGAGTTAGCTACAAATCCATGAGGAACACATGATATAGCTTCAAATCTATGCGATGTATAAGGTTTAGCTTCAAATCCATGCGAAACAAATGATTTAGCTTCAAATACTTACGATATAAGTGATATAGCTTCAAATTCTGGCGAAATAATCGAGTTAGCTTCAATTCCATGCGAAAACAATGATGTAGCTTAAAAATCAATGCGATGTTCAAGGTTTAAATTCAAATCCATGTGTAGCAAGCGATTTAACATCAAATACTTGCGATATAAGTTGTCTAGCATCAAATGCTGGCGCAATAATGGAGTTAGCTTCAAATCCATGCGAATCACATGATGTAGCTTCAAATCAATGCTATGTAGAAGGTTTAGCTTCAAATCCATGCGAATCAAATGATTTAGCTTCAACTACTTGCGATATAAGTGATATAGTTTCAAATGCTGGCGAAATAATCGAGTTAGCTTCAAATCCATGCGAAACATATGATGTAACTTCAAATCAAGCGACGTAGAAGGTTTGGCTTCAGATCCACGGGAAACAAATGATTTAGCTTCAAATACTTGCGATATAAGTGATATAGCATCAAATGCTGGAAAAATAACCGAGTTGGCTTGAAATGCATGCGAAACACATGATGTAGGTTCAAATCAAAGCGACGTAGAAGGATTAGTTTCAAATCCATGTCAAAGAAATGATTTTGATTCAAATACTTGTGATTTATTTGATATAGCTTCAAATGGAGGCGAAACAAACGCTTTAGCTTCGAATACATGCGAATCACATAATTTAGCTTCAAATTCATGCGAAACACATGGTTTAGCTTCTAATTCATGCGAAACAAATGATTTAGTTTCAATTACTTGCTATATAAGTGATATAGCTTCAAATGCTGGCGAAATAAACGAGTTGGCTTCAAATCCATGCGAAACATATGATGTAGCTTCAAATCAATGCGATGTAGAAGGTTTGGCTTGAAATCCCTGCGAAACAAATGATTTAGATTCAAATACTTGCGATATAAGTGATATAGCCTCAAATGCTGGCGAAATAAACGAGTTGGCTTCAAATCCATGCGAAACACATGATGTAGCTTCAAATCAATGCGATGTAGAAGGTTCAGCTACAAATCCATGTGAAACAAATGATTTAGGTACAAATACTTAAGGTATAAGTGATATAGCTTCAAATGCTGGCGAAATAAACGAGTTAGCTTCAAATCCATGCGAGACACATGATGTAGCTTCAAAACAATGCGATGTATAATATTTAGCTTCAAATCCATGCGAAACATATGATTTAGCTTCAAATACTTGCGATATAAGTGATATAGTTTCAAATTCTGGCGAAATAATCGAGTTAGCTTCACATCCATGCGGAACACAAGATGTAGCTTCAAATCAATGCGATGTAGAAGGTTTGGCTTGAAATCCATGCGAAACAAATGATTTAGCTTCAAATACTTGCGATATAAGTGATATAGCCTCAAATGCTGGCGAAATAAACGAGTTGGCTTCAAATCCATGCGAAACACATGATGTAGCTTCAAATCAATGCGATGTAGAAGGTTTGGCTTGAAATCCATGCCAAACAAATGATTTAGCTTCAAATACTTGCGATATAAGTGATATAGCCTCAAATGCTGGCGAAATAAACGAGTTGGCTTCAAATCCAAGCGAAACACATGTTGTAGCATCAAATCAATGCGATGTAGAAGGCTTAGCTTCAAATCCATATGAAAGAAATGCTTTAGCTTCTAATACTTGCGATATAAGTGATGTAGCTTCAGATGCAGGCGAAATAAACGAGTTAGCATCAAATCCATGCGAAACATATGATGTAGCTTCAAATCAATGCGATGTAGAAGGTTTGGCTTGAAATCCATGCGAAACAAATGATTTAGCTTCAAATTCATGCGAAATTCATGGTTTAGCTTTAAATTCATGCGAAAAAAATGATTTAGTTTCAAAGACTTGCAATATAAGTGATATAGCTTCAAATGCTGGCGAAATAAACGAGTTAGCCCCAAATCCATGCGGATCACATGACGTAGTTTCAAATCAATGCGATGGATAAGGTTTAGTTTCAAATCCATGCCAAACAAATGATTTGGCTTCAAATACTTGCGATATAAGTGATATAGCTTCAAATTCTGGCGAAATAATCGAGTTAGCTTCAACTCCATGCGATACATATGATGTAGCTTCAAATCAATGCGATGTAGAAGGCTTGGCTTCAGATCCAAGCGAAACAAATGATTTAGCTTGAAATACTTGCGATACAAGTGATATAGCTTCAAATGCAGGCGAAATAAACGACTTAGCTTCAAATCCATGCGGATCACATGATGTAGTTTCAAATCAATGCGATGGATAAGGTTTAGTTTCAAATCCATGCCAAACAAATGATTTGGCTTCAAATACTTGCGATATAAGTGATGCAGCTTCAAATACAGGCGAAATAAACGGGTTAGCTACAAATCCATGAGGAACACATGATATAGCTTCAAATCTATGCGATGTATAAGGTTTAGCTTCAAATCCATGCGAAACAAATGATTTAGCTTCAAATACTTGCGATATAAGTGATATAGCTTCAAATTCTGGCGAAATAAACGAGTTAGCTCCAAATCCATGCGATACACATGATGTAGCTTCAAATCAATGCGATGTAGATGGTTTAGAATCAAATCCATGCGAAACTAATGATTTAGCTTCAAATACTTGCGATATTAGTGATATAGCTTCAAATGCTGGCGAAATAAACGAGGTAGCTTCAAATCCATGCGAAACCCACAATGTAGCTTCAAATTAATGCGATATAGAAGGTTTATCTACAAATCCATGCGAATCAAATGATTTAGCTTCAAATTCTTGCGATATAAGTGATATGGTTTCAAATTCTGGCGAAATAACCGAGTCAGCTTCAAATCCATGCGAAACCCACGATGTAGCTTCAAATCAATGCGATGTAGAAGGTTTAGCTTCAAATCAATGCGAAAGAAATGCTTTGGCTTCAAATACTTGCGATATAAGTGATGCAGCTTCAAATACAGGCGAAATAAACGAGTTAGCTACAAATCCATGAGGAACACATGATATAGCTTCAAATCAATGCGATGTATAAGGTTTAGCTTCAAATCCATGCGAAACAAATGATTTAGCTTCAAATACTTGCGATATAAGTGATATAGCTTCAAATTCTGGCGAAATAAACGAGTTAGCTCCAAATCCATGCGATACACATGATGTAGCTTCAAATCAATGCGATGTAGATGGTTTAGAATCAAATCCATGCGAAACAAATGATTTAGCTTCAAATACTTGCGATATAAGTGATATAGATTCAAATGCTGGCGGAATAAACGAGATAGGTTCAAATCCATGCGAAACCCACAATGTAGCTTCAAATCAATGCGATGTAGAAGGTTTAGCTTCAAATCCATGCGAAAGATATGCTTTGGCTTCAAATACTTGCGATATAAGTGATGCAGCTTCAAATACAGGCGAAATAAACGAGTTAGCTACAAATCCATGAGGAACACATGATATAGCTTCAAATCTATGCGATGTATAAGGTTTAGCTTCAAATCCATGCGAAACAAATGATTTAGCTTCAAATACTTACGATATAAGTGATATAGCTTCAAATTCTGGCGAAATAATCGAGTTAGCTTCAATTCCATGCGAAAACAATGATGTAGCTTAAAAATCAATGCGATGTTGAAGGTTTAAATTCAAATCCATGTGTAGCAAGCGATTTAACATCAAATACTTGCGATATAAGTTGTCTAGCATCAAATGCTGGCGCAATAATGGAGTTAGCTTCAAATCCATGCGAATCACATGATGTAGCTTCAAATCAATGCTATGTAGAAGGTTTAGCTTCAAATCCATGCGAATCAAATGATTTAGCTTCAACTACTTGCGATATAAGTGATATAGTTTCAAATGCTGGCGAAATAATCGAGTTAGCTTCAAATCCATGCGAAACATATGATGTAACTTCAAATCAAGCGACGTAGAAGGTTTGGCTTCAGATCCACGGGAAACAAATGATTTAGCTTCAAATACTTGCGATATAAGTGATATAGCATCAAATGCTGGAAAAATAACCGAGTTGGCTTGAAATGCATGCGAAACACATGATGTAGGTTCAAATCAAAGCGACGTAGAAGGATTAGTTTCAAATCCATGTCAAAGAAATGATTTTGATTCAAATACTTGTGATTTAATTGATATAGCTTCAAATAGAGGCGAAACAAACGCTTTAGCTTCGAATACATGCGAATCACATAATTTAGCTTCAAATTCATGCGAAACACATGGTTTAGCTTCTAATTCATGCGAAACAAATGATTTAGTTTCAATTACTTGCTATATAAGTGATATAGCTTCAAATGCTGGCGAAATAAACGAGTTAGCTCCAACTCCATGCGAGACACATGAAGTAGCTACAACTTAATGCGATGTAGATGGTTTAGAATGAAATCCATGCGAAACAAATGATTTAGCTTCAAATACTTGCGATATAAGTGATATAGCTTCAAATGCTGGCGAAATAAACGAGTTAGCTTCAAATCCATGCGAAACACATGATGTAGCTTCAAAACAATGCGATGTATAATATTTAGCTTCAAATCCATGCGAAACATATGATTTAGCTTCAAATACTTAAGGTATAAGTGATATAGCTTCAAATGCTGGCGAAATAAACGAGTTAGCTTCAAATCCATGCGAAACACATGATGTAGCTTCAAAACAATGCGATGTATAATATTTAGCTTCAAATCCATGCGAAACATATGATTTAGCTTCAAATACTTGCGATATAAGTGATATAGTTTCAAATTCTGGCGAAATAATCGAGTTAGCTTCACATCCATGCGGAACACAAGATGTAGCTTCAAATCAATGCGATGTAGAAGGTTTGGCTTGAAATCCATGCGAAACAAATGATTTAGCTTCAAATACTTGCGATATAAGTGATATAGCCTCAAATGCTGGCGAAATAAACGAGTTGGCTTCAAATCCATGCGAAACACATGATGTAGCTTCAAAACAATGCGATGTATAATATTTAGCTTCAAATCCATGCGAAACATATGATTTAGCTTCAAATACTTAAGGTATAAGTGATATAGCTTCAAATGCTGGCGAAATAAACGAGTTAGATTCAAATCCATGCGAAACACATGATGTAGCTTCAAAACAATGCGATGTATAATATTTAGCTTCAAATCCATGCGAAACATATGATTTAGCTTCAAATACTTGCGATATAAGTGATATAGTTTCAAATTCTGGCGAAATAATCGAGTTAGCTTCACATCCATGCGGAACACAAGATGTAGCTTCAAATCAATGCGATGTAGAAGGTTTGGCTTGAAATCCATGCGAAACAAATGATTTATCTTCAAATACTTGCGATATAAGTGATATAGTCTCAAATGCTGGCGAAATAAACGAGTTGGCTTCAAATCCATGCGAAACACATGATGTAGCTTCAAATCAATGCGATGTAGAAGGTTTAAATTCAAATCCACTTGTAGCAAGCGATTTAACATCAAATACTTGCTATATAAGTTGTCTAGCATCAAATGCTGGCTCAATAATGGAGTTAGCTTCAAATCCATGCGAATCACATGATGTAGCTTCAAATCAATGCTATGTAGAAGGTTTAGCTTCAAATCCATGCGAATCAAATGATTTAGCTTCAACTACTTGAGACATAAGTGATATAGTTTCAAATGCTGGCGAAATAATCGAGTTAGCTTCAAATCCATGCGAAACATATGATGTAACTTCAAATCAAGCGACGTAGAAGGTTTGGCTTCAGATCCACGGGAAACAAATGATTTAGCTTCAAATACTTGCGATATAAGTGATATAGCCTCAAATGCTGGCGAAATAAACGAGTTGGCTTCAAATCCATGCGAAACACATGATGTAGCTTCAAATCAATGCGATGTAGAAGGTTCAGCTACAAATCCATGTGAAACAAATGATTTAGGTACAAATACTTGCGATATAAGTGATATAGCTTCAAATGCTGGCGAAATAAACGAGATAGCTTCAAATCAATGCGAAACCCACGATGTAGCTTCAAATTAATGCGATGTAGAAGGTTTAGCTTCAAATCCATGTGAAACAAATGATTTAGCTTCAAATACTTGCGATATAAGTGATGTAGCTTCAAAGATAGGCGAAATAAACGAGTTAGCTTCAAATCCATGCGGAACACATGATGTAGCTTCAAATCAATGGGATGTAGAAGGTTTGGCTTGAAATCCATGCGAAACAAATGATTTAGCTTCAAATACTTGCGATATAAGTGATATAGCTTCAAATTCTGGCGAAATAATCGAGTTATCTTCAACTCCATGCGATACATATGATGTAGCTTCAAATCAATACGATGTAGAAGGTTTGGCTTCAGATCCATGCGAAACAAATGATTTAGTTTCAAATACTTGCCATATAAGTGATATAGCTTCAATTGCTGGCGAATTGGCCGAGTTAGCATCAAATGCATGCGAAACACATGATATAGCTTCAAATCAATACGATGTAGAAGGTTTGGCTTCAGATCCATGCGAAACAAATGATTTAGCTTCAAATACTTGCGATATAAGTGATATAGCTTCAAATTCTGGCGAAATAAACGAGTTAGCTCCAAATCCATGCAAAACACATAATGTTGCTTCAAATTAATGCGATGTAGCAGATTTAGCTTCAATTCCGAGCGAAACACATGATTTATCTTCAAATACTTGCGATATAAGTGATATAGCTTCAATGCTGGCGAAAAAACGAGATAGCTTCAAATCCATGCGAAACCCACGATGTAGCTTCAAATCAATGCGATGGAGAAGGTTTAGCTTCAAATCCATGCGAAAGAAATGTTTTAGCTTCAAATACTTGCGATATAAGTGATGTAGCTGCAAATACAGGCGAAATAAACGAGTTAGCATCAAATCCATGCGGAACACATGATGTAGCTTCAAAGCAAAGAGATTTAGAAGGTTTGGCTTGAAATCCATGCGAAACAAATGATTTAGCTACAAATACTTACGATATAAGTGATATAGCTTCAAATGCTGGAGAAATAACCGAGTTAGCTTGAAATGCATGCGAAACACATGATGTAGGTTCAAATCAATGCGATGTAGATTGTTTAGTATCAAATCCATGCGAAACAAATGATTTAGTTTCAAATACTTGCGATATAAGTGATATAGCTTCAAAATGCTGGCGAAATAAACCAGATAGCTTCAAATCCATGCGAAACCCACAATGTAGCTTCAAATTAATGCGATATAGAAGGTTTAGCTACAAATCCATGCGAAACAAATGATTTAGCTACAAATACTTACGATATAAGTGATATAGCTTCAAATGCTGGAGAAATAACCGAGTTAGCTTGAAATGCATGCGAAACACATGATGTAGCTTCAAATCAATGCTATGTAGAAGGTTTATCTACAAATCCATGCGAATCAAATGATTTAGCATCAAATACTTGCGATATAAGTGATATGGTTTCAAATTCTGGCGAAATAACCGAGTCAGCTTCAAATCCATGCGAAACCCACGATGTAGCTTCAAATCAATGCGATGTAGAAGGTTTACCTTCAAATCCATGCGAAAGAAATGCTTTGGCTTCAAATACTTGCGATATAAGTGATGCAGCTTCAAATACAGGCGAAATAAACGAGTTAGCTACAAATCCATGAGGAACACATGATATAGCTTCAAATCTATGCGATGTATAAGGTTTAGCTTCAAATCCATGAGAAACAAATGATTTAGCTTCAAATACTTACGATATAAGTGATATAGCTTCAAATTCTGGCGAAATAATCGAGTTAGCTTCAATTCCATGCGAAACCAATGATGTAGCTTAAAAATCAATGCGATGTTGAAGGTTTAAATTCAAATCCATGTGTAGCAAGCGATTTAACATCAAATACATGCGATATAAGTTGTCTAGCATCAAATGCTGGCGCAATAATGGAGTTAGCTTCAAATCCATGCGAATCACATGATGTAGCTTCAAATCAATGCTATGTAGAAGGTTTAGCTTCAAATCCATGCGAAGCATATGATTTAGCTTCAACTACTTGCGATATAAGTGATATAGTTTCAAATGCTGGCGAAATAATCGAGTTAGCTTCAAATCCATGCGAATCACATAATTTAGCTTCAAATTCATGAGAAACACATGGTTTAGCTTCAAATTAATGCGAAACAAATGATTTAGATTCAAATACTTGCGATATAAGTGACATAGCTTCAAATGCTGGCGAAATAAACGAGTTAGCTACAAATCCGTGCGAAACACATGATGTAGCTTCAAATCAACGCGATGTAGAAGGTGTAGCTTCAAATCCATGTGTAGCAAGTGATTTAACTTCAAATACTTGCGATCTAAGTGGTCTAGTATCAAATGCTTGCGAAATAAACGAGTAGCTTCAAATCCATGCGAAACCCATGATGAAGCTTCAAATTAATGCGATATAGAAGGTTTAGCTTCAAATCCAAGCGAATCAAATGATTTAGCTTCAAATATATGCGATATAAGTGACATAGCTTCAAATGCAGGCGAAACAAACGCTTTAGCTTCAAATCCATGCGAATCACATAATTTAGCTTCAAATTCATGAGAAACACATGGTTTAGCTTCAAATTCATGCGAAACAAATGATTTAGATTCAAATACTTGCGATATAAGTGACATAGCTTCAAATGCTGGCGAAATAAACGAGTTAGCCACAAATCCATGCGAAACACATGATGTAGCTTCAAATCAACGCGATGTAGAAGGTGTAGCTTCAAATCCATGTGTAGCAAGTGATTTAACTTCAAATACTTGCGATCTAAGCGGTCTAGTATCAAATGCTTGCGAATTAAACGAGTTAGCTCCAAATCCATGCGAAACACATGATGTAGCTTCAAATCAATGCGATGTAGATGGTTTAGAATCAAATCCATGCGAAACAAATGATTTAGTTTCAAATACTTGCGATATAAGTGCTATAGCTTCAAATGCTGGCGTAATAAACGAGTAGCTTCAAATCCATGCGAAACCCATGATGTAGATTTCAAATCAATGCGATGTAGAAGGTTTAGGTTCAAATCCAGGCGAAACAAATGATTTAGCTTCAAATACTTGTCAAACAAACGAGTTAGCTTCAAATCCATGCGCAACACATGATGTAGCTTCAAATCAATGCGATGTAAAAAGATTAGCTTCAAATCCATGCAAAACACATGATGTAGCTTCAAAACAATGCGATGTATAAGGTTTAGCT
This sequence comes from Megalopta genalis, assembly GCF_051020955.1. Taxonomy (NCBI): domain Eukaryota; kingdom Metazoa; phylum Arthropoda; class Insecta; order Hymenoptera; family Halictidae; genus Megalopta; species Megalopta genalis. The sequence continues at coordinate 35,689 of NW_027476949.1, read as the reverse complement.
TCAAATACATGCGAAACAAATGATTTAGCTTCAAATACTTGCGATATAAGTGATATAGCTTCAAATGCTGGCGAAATAACCGAGTTAGCTTCAAATAGATGCCAAACACATGATGTAGCTTCAAATCAATGCGATGTAGATTGTTTAGCTTCAAATCAATGCGAAACACATGATGTAGCTTCAAATCAATGCGATGTAGATTGTTTAGCTTCAAATCAATGCGAAACACATGATGTAGCTTCAAATCAATGCGATGTAGAAAGATTAGCTTCAAATCCATGCGAAACACGTGATGTAGCTTCAAATACTTGCGATATAAGTGATATAGCTTCAAATGCAGGCGAAACAAACGCTTTAGCTTCAAATCCATGCGAATCACATAATTTCGCTTCAAATTCATGAGAAACACATGGTTTAGCTTCGTATTCATGCGAAACAAATGATTTAGTTTCAAATACTTGCGATATAAGTGATATAGCTTCAAATGCTGGCGAAATAAACGAGTTACATTCAAATCCATGCGATGTAGAAGGTTTAGCTTCATATCCATGCGAATCAAATGATTTAGCATCAAATACTTGCGATATAAGTGATATAGTTTCAAATGCTGGCGAAATAATCGAGGTAGCTTCAAATCCATGCGAAACATATGATGTAGCTTCAAATCAATGCGATGTATAAGGTTTAGCTTCAAACCCAAGCGAAACAAACGATTTAGCTTCAAATACTAGCGATATAAGTGATACAGCTTCAAATTCTGGCGACATAATCGAGTTAGCTTCAACTCCATGCGAAACCAATGATGTAGCTTCAAATCAATGCGATGTGTAAGGTTTAGCTTCAAATCAACGCGATGTATAAGGTTTAGCTTCAAATCCATGCGAAACAAATGATTTAGCTTCAAATACCTGCGATATAAGTGATGTAGCTTCAAATGCTGGCGAAATAAACGAGTTAGCTACAAATCCATGCGTAACATATGATGTAGTTTCAAATCAATGCGATGTAGCTGGTTTAGATTCAAATCCATGCGAAACAAATGATTTAGCTTCAAAAACTTGCGATATAAGTGATATAGCTTCAAATGCTGGCGAAATAAACGAGTTAGCTTCAAATCCATGCGAAACACATGATGTAGCTTCAAATCAATGCGATGTAGAAGTTTTGGCTTCAGATCCATGCGAAACAAATGATTTAACTTCAAATACTTGCGATCTAAGTGGTCTAGCATCAAATGCTTGTGAAATAATCGTGTTAGCTTCAAATCCATGCGAAAAACATGATGTAGCTTCAAATCAAAGCGATGTAGAAGGTTTAGCTTCATATCCATGTGTAGCAAGTGATTTAAATTCAAATACTTGCGATATAAGTGGTCTAGCATCAAAAGCTGGCGAAATAATCGAAATAGCTTCAAATCCATGCGAAACACATGATGTAGCTTGAAATCAATGCGATGTAGAAGGTTTAGCTTCAAATCCATGCGAAACAAATGATTTAGCTTCAAATACTTGCGATGTACGTGATATAGCTTCAATTGCAGGCGAAACGAACGAGATAGCTTCAAATCAATGCGAAACACATGATATGCCTTCATATCAATGCGATGTAGATTGTTTAGCTTCAAATCCATGCGAAACTAATGATTTAGCTTCAAATACTTGCGATATAAGTGACATAGCTTCAAATGCAGGCGAAACAAACGCTTTAGCTTCAAATCCATGCGAATCACATAATTTAGCTTCAAATTCATGAGAAACACATGGTTTAGCTTCAAATTAATGCGAAACAAATGATTTAGATTCAAATACTTGCGATATAAGTGACATAGCTTCAAATGCTGGCGAAATAAACGAGTTAGCTACAAATCCGTGCGAAACACACGATGTAGCTTCAAATCAACGCGATGTAGAAGGTGTAGCTTCAAATCCATGTGTAGCAAGTGATTTAACTTCAAATACTTGCGATCTAAGTGGTCTAGTATCAAATGCTTGCGAAATAAACGAGTAGCTTCAAATCCATGCGAAACCCATGATGAAGCTTCAAATTAATGCGATATAGAAGGTTTAGCTTCAAATCCAAGCGAATCAAATGATTTAGCTTCAAATACTTGCGATATAAGTGATATAGCTTCAAATGCTGGCGAAATAAACGAGTTAGCTTCAAATCCATGCGAAACACATGATGTAGCTTCAAAACAATGCGATGTATAATATTTAGCTTCAAATCCATGCGAAACATATGATTTAGCTTCAAATACTTAAGGTATAAGTGATATAGCTTCAAATTCTGGCGAAATAACCGAGTCAGCTTCAAATCCATGCGAAACCCACGATGTAGCTTCAAATCAATGCGATGTAGAAGGTTTAGCTTCAAATCCATGCGAAAGAAATGCTTTGGCTTCAAATACTTGCGATATAAGTGATGCAGCTTCAAATACAGGCGAAATAAACGAGTTAGCTACAAATCCATGAGGAACACATGATATAGCTTCAAATCAATGCGATGTATAAGGTTTAGCTTCAAATCCATGCGAAACAAATGATTTAGCTTCAAATACTTGCGATATAAGTGATATAGCTTCAAATTCTGGCGAAATAAACGAGTTAGCTCCAAATCCATGCGATACACATGATGTAGCTTCAAATCAATGCGATGTAGATGGTTTAGAATCAAATCCATGCGAAACAAATGATTTAGCTTCAAATACTTGCGATATAAGTGATATAGATTCAAATGCTGGCGAAATAAACGAGTTAGCCCCAAATCCATGCAAAACACATAATGTTGCTTCAAATCAATGCGATGTAGCAGATTTAGCTTCAATTCCGAGCGAAACACATGATTTATCTTCAAATACTTGCGATATAAGTGATATAGCTTCAAATGCTGGCGAAAAAACGAGATAGCTTCAAATCCATGCGAAACCCACGATGTAGCTTCAAATCAATGCGATGGAGAAGGTTTAGCTTCAAATCCATGCGAAAGAAATGCTTTAGCTTCAAATACTTGCGATATAAGTGATGTAGCTGCAAATACATGCGAAATAAACGAGTTAGCTTCAAATCCATGCGGAACACATGATGTAGCTTCAAAGCAAAGAGATTTAGAAGGTTTGGCTTGAAATCCATGCGAAACAAATGATTTAGCTACAAATACTTACAATATAAGTGATATAGCTTCAAATGCTGGAGAAATAACCGAGTTAGCTTGAAATGCATGCGAAACACATGATGTAGGTTCAAATCAATGCGATGTAGATTGTTTAGAATCAAATCCATGCGAAACAAATGATTTAGTTTCAAATACTTGCGATATAAGTGATATAGCTTCAAATGCTGGCGAAATAAACGAGATAGCTTCAAATCCATGCGAAACCCACAATGTAGCTTCAAATTAATGCGATATAGAAGGTTTAGCTACAAATCCATGCGAAACAAATGATTTAGCTACAAATACTTACGATATAAGTGATATAGCTTCAAATGCTGGAGAAATAACCGAGTTAGCTTGAAATGCATGCGAAACACATGATGTAGCTTCAAATCAATGCTATGTAGAAGGTTTATCTACAAATCCATGCGAATCAAATGATTTAGCATCAAATACTTGCGATATAAGTGATATGGTTTCAAATTCTGGCGAAATAACCGAGTCAGCTTCAAATCCATGCGAAACCCACGATGTAGCTTCAAATCAATGCGATGTAGAAGGTTTACCTTCAAATCCATGCGAAAGAAATGCTTTGGCTTCAAATACTTGCGATATAAGTGATGCAGCTTCAAATACAGGCGAAATAAACGAGTTAGCTACAAATCCATGCGAATCACATGATGTAGCTTCAAATCAATGCTATGTAGAAGGTTTAGCTTCAAATCCATGCGAAGCATATGATTTAGCTTCAACTGCTTGCGATATAAGTGATATAGTTTCAAATGCTGGCGAAATAATCGAGTTAGCTTCAAATCCATGCGAATCACATAATTTAGCTTCAAATTCATGAGAAACACATGGTTTAGCTTCAAATTAATGCGAAACAAATGATTTAGATTCAAATACTTGCGATATAAGTGACATAGCTTCAAATGCTGGCGAAATAAACGAGTTAGCTACAAATCCGTGCGAAACACATGATGTAGCTTCAAATCAACGCGATGTAGAAGGTGTAGCTTCAAATCCATGTGTAGCAAGTGATTTAACTTCAAATACTTGCGATCTAAGTGGTCTAGTATCAAATGCTTGCGAAATAAACGAGTAGCTTCAAATCCATGCGAAACCCATGATGAAGCTTCAAATTAATGCGATATAGAAGGTTTAGCTTCAAATCCAAGCGAATCAAATGATTTAGCTTCAAATATATGCGATATAAGTGACATAGCTTCAAATGCAGGCGAAACAAACGCTTTAGCTTCAAATCCATGCGAATCACATAATTTAGCTTCAAATTCATGAGAAACACATGGTTTAGCTTCAAATTCATGCGAAACAAATGATTTAGATTCAAATACTTGCGATATAAGTGGCATAGCTTCAAATGCTGGCGAAATAAACGAGTTAGCCACAAATCCATGCGAAACACATGATGTAGCTTCAAATCAACGCGATGTAGAAGGTGTAGCTTCAAATCCATGTGTAGCAAGTGATTTAACTTCAAATACTTGCGATCTAAGCGGTCTAGTATCAAATGCTTGCGAATTAAACGAGTTAGCTCCAAATCCATGCGAAACACATGATGTAGCTTCAAATCAATGCGATGTAGATGGTTTAGAATCAAATCCATGCGAAACAAATGATTTAGTTTCAAATACTTGCGATATAAGTGCTATAGCTTCAAATGCTGGCGTAATAAACGAGTAGCTTCAAATCCATGCGAAACCCATGATGTAGATTTCAAATCAATGCGATGTAGAAGGTTTAGGTTCAAATCCAGGCGAAACAAATGATTTAGCTTCAAATACTTGTCAAACAAACGAGTTAGCTTCAAATCCATGCGCAACACATGATGTAGCTTCAAATCAATGCGATGTAAAAAGATTAGCTTCAAATCCATGCAAAACACATGATGTAGCTTCAAAACAATGCGATGTATAAGGTTTAGCTTCAAATACATGCGAAACAAATGATTTAGCTTCAAATACTTGCGATATAAGTGATATAGCTTCAAATGCTGGCGAAATAACCGAGTTAGCTTCAAATAGATGCCAAACACATGATGTAGCTTCAAATCAATGCGATGTAGATTGTTTAGCTTCAAATCAATGCGAAACACATGATGTAGCTTCAAATCAAAGCGATGTAGATTGTTTAGCTTCAAATCAATGCGAAACACATGATGTAGCTTCAAATCAATGCGATGTAGAAAGATTAGCTTCAAATCCATGCGAAACACGTGATGTAGCTTCAAATCAATGCGATGTAGATTGTTTAGCTTCAAATCCAAGCGAAACAAATGATTTAGCTTCAAATACTTGCGATGTAAGTGATATAGCTTCAAATGCTGGCGAAATAACCGAATTAGCATCAAATGCATGCGAAACACATGATGTAGCTTCAAATCAATGCGATGTAGAAGTTTTGACTTCAGATCCATGCGAAACAAATGATTTAACTTCAAATACTTGCCATCGAAGTGGTCTAGCATCAAATGCTTGTGAAATAATCGTGTTAGCTTCAAATCCATGCGAAAAACATGATGTAGCTTCAAATCAAAGCGATGTAGAAGGTTTAGCTTCATATCCATGTGTAGCAAGTGATTTAACTTCAAATACTTGCGATATAAGTGGTCTAGCATCAAAAGCTGGCGAAATAATCGAAATAGCTTCAAATCCATGCGAAACACATGATGTAGCTTCAAATCAATGCGATGTAGAAGGTTTAGCTTCAAATCCATGCGAAACAAATGATTTAGCTTCAAATACTTGCGATATAAGTGATATAGTTTCAAATTATGGCGAAATAATCGAGTTAGCTTCAAATCCATGCGAAACACATGATGTAGCTTCAAATCAATGCGATGTAGAATGTTTGGCTTCAGATCTACGAGAAACAAATGATTTAGCTTCAAATACTTGCGATATAAGTTGTCAAGCGTCAAATGCTGGCGAAATAATCGAGTTAGCTTCAAATCCATGCGAATCACATGATGTAGTTTCAAATCAATGCTATGTAGAAGGTTTAGCTTCAAATCCATGCGAAACATATGATGTAACTTCAAATCAATGCGATGTAGAAGGTTTGGCTTCAGATCCACGGGAAAGAAATGATTTAGCTTCAAATACTTGCGATATAAATGATATAGCTTTACATGCTGGCGAAATGACCGAGTTAGCTTCAAATGCATGCGAAAGACATTTCGTAGCTTCAAATCAATGCGATGTAGAAGGTTTAGCTACAAATCCATGCGAAACAAATGATTTAGTTTCAAATACTTGCGATATAAGTGGTATAGCTTCAAATGCTGGCGAAATAAACGAGTTAGCCCCAAATCCATGCAAAACACATAATGTTGCTTCAAATTAATGCGATGTAGCAGATTTAGCTTCAATTCCGAGCGAAACACATGATTTATCTTCAAATACTTGCGATATAAGTGATATAGCTTCAAATGCTGGCGAAAAAACGAGATAGCTTCAAATCCATGCGAAACCCACGATGTAGCTTCAAATCAATGCGATGGAGAAGGTTTAGCTTCAAATCCATGCGAAAGAAATGCTTTAGCTTCAAATACTTGCGATATAAGTGATGTAGCTGCAAATACAGGCGAAATAAACGAGTTAGCTTCAAATCCATGCGGAACACATGATGTAGCTTCAAAGCAAAGAGATTTAGAAGGTTTGTCTTGAAATCCATGCGAAACAAGTGATTTAGCTACAAATACTTACGATATAAGTGATATAGCTTCAAATGCTGGAGAAATAACCGAGTTAGCTTCAAATCCATGCGAAACCCACAATGTAGCTTCAAATTAATGCGATATAGAAGTTTAGCTACAAATCCATGCGAAACAAATGATTTAGCTACAAATACTTACGATATAAGTGATATAGCTTCAAATGCTGGAGAAATAACCGAGTTAGCTTGAAATGCATGCGAAACACATGATGTAGCTTCAAATCAATGCTATGTAGAAGGTTTATCTACAAATCCATGCGAATCAAATGATTTAGCATCAAATACTTGCGATATAAGTGATATGGTTTCAAATTCTGGCGAAATAACCGAGTCAGCTTCAAATCCATGCGAAACCCACGATGTAGCTTCAAATCAATGCGATGTAGAAGGTTTACCTTCAAATCCATGCGAAAGAAATGCTTTGGCTTCAAATACTTGCGATATAAGTGATGCAGCTTCAAATACAGGCGAAATAAACGAGTTAGCTACAAATCCATGAGGAACACATGATATAGCTTCAAATCTATGCGATGTATAAGGTTTAGCTTCAAATCCATGAGAAACAAATGATTTAGCTTCAAATACTTACGATATAAGTGATATAGCTTCAAATTCTGCGAAATAATCGAGTTAGCTTCAATTCCATGCGAAACCAATGATGTAGCTTAAAAATCAATGCGATGTTGAAGGTTTAAATTCAAATCCATGTGTAGCAAGCGATTTAACATCAAATACATGCGATATAAGTTGTCTAGCATCAATGCTGGCGCAATAATGGAGTTAGCTTCAAATCCATGCGAATCACATGATGTAGCTTCAAATCAATGCTATGTAGAGGTTTAGCTTCAAATCCATGCGAAGCATATGATTTAGCTTCAACTACTTGCGATATAAGTGATATAGTTTCAAATGCTGGCGAAATAATCGAGTTAGCTTCAAATCCATGCGAATCACATAATTTAGCTTCAAATTCATGAGAAACACATGGTTTAGCTTCAAATTAATGCGAAACAAATGATTTAGATTCAAATACTTGCGATATAAGTGACATAGCTTCAAATGCTGGCGAAATAAACGAGTTAGCTACAAATCCGTGCGAAACACATGATGTAGCTTCAAATCAACGCGATGTAGAAGGTGTAGCTTCAAATCCATGTGTAGCAAGTGATTTAACTTCAAATACTTGCGATCTAAGTGTCTAGTATCAAATGCTTGCGAAATAAACGAGTAGCTTCAAATCCATGCGAAACCCATGATGAAGCTTCAAATTAATGCGATATAGAAGGTTTAGCTTCAAATCCAAGCGAATCAAATGATTTAGCTTCAAATATATGCGATATAAGTGACATAGCTTCAAATGCAGGCGAAACAAACGCTTTAGCTTCAAATCCATGCGAATCACATAATTTAGCTTCAAATTCATGAGAAACACATGGTTTAGCTTCAAATTCATGCGAAACAAATGATTTAGATTCAAATACTTGCGATATAAGTGACATAGCTTCAAATGCTGGCGAAATAAACGAGTTAGCCACAAATCCATGCGAAACACATGATGTAGCTTCAAATCAACGCGATGTAGAAGGTGTAGCTTCAAATCCATGTGTAGCAAGTGATTTAACTTCAAATACTTGCGATCTAAGCGGTCTAGTATCAAATGCTTGCGAATTAAACGAATTAGCTCCAAATCCATGCGAAACACATGATGTAGCTTCAAATCAATGCGATGTAGATGGTTTAGAATCAAATCCATGCGAAACAAATGATTTAGTTTCAAATACTTGCGATATAAGTGCTATAGCTTCAAATGCTGGCGTAATAAACGAGTAGCTTCAAATCCATGCGAAACCCATGATGTAGATTTCAAATCAATGCGATGTAGAAGGTTTAGGTTCAAATCCAGGCGAAACAAATGATTTAGCTTCAAATACTTGTCAAACAAACGAGTTAGCTTCAAATCCATGCGCAACACATGATGTAGCTTCAAATCAATGCGATGTAAAAAGATTAGCTTCAAATCCATGCAAAACACATGATGTAGCTTCAAAACAATGCGATGTATAAGGTTTAGCTTCAAATACATGCGAAACAAATGATTTAGCTTCAAATACTTGCGATATAAGTGATATAGCTTCAAATGCTGGCGAAATAACCGAGTTAGCTTCAAATAGATGCCAAACACATGATGTAGCTTCAAATCAATGCGATGTAGATTGTTTAGCTTCAAATCAATGCGAAACACATGATGTAGCTTCAAATCAATGCGATGTAGATTGTTTAGCTTCAAATCAATGCGAAACACATGATGTAGCTTCAAATCAATGCGATGTAGAAAGATTAGCTTCAAATCCATGCGAAACACGTGATGTAGCTTCAAATACTTGCGATATAAGTGATATAGCTTCAAATGCAGGCGAAACAAACGCTTTAGCTTCAAATCCATGCGAATCACATAATTTCGCTTCAAATTCATGAGAAACACATGGTTTAGCTTCGTATTCATGCGAAACAAATGATTTAGTTTCAAATACTTGCGATATAAGTGATATAGCTTCAAATGCTGGCGAAATAAACGAGTTACATTCAAATCCATGCGATGTAGAAGGTTTAGCTTCATATCCATGCGAATCAAATGATTTAGCATCAAATACTTGCGATATAAGTGATATAGTTTCAAATGCTGGCGAAATAATCGAGGTAGCTTCAAATCCATGCGAAACATATGATGTAGCTTCAAATCAATGCGATGTATAAGGTTTAGCTTCAAACCCAAGCGAAACAAACGATTTAGCTTCAAATACTAGCGATATAAGTGATACAGCTTCAAATTCTGGCGACATAATCGAGTTAGCTTCAACTCCATGCGAAACCAATGATGTAGCTTCAAATCAATGCGATGTGTAAGGTTTAGCTTCAAATCAACGCGATGTATAAGGTTTAGCTTCAAATCCATGCGAAACAAATGATTTAGCTTCAAATACCTGCGATATAAGTGATGTAGCTTCAAATGCTGGCGAAATAAACGAGTTAGCTACAAATCCATGCGTAACATATGATGTAGTTTCAAATCAATGCGATGTAGCTGGTTTAGATTCAAATCCATGCGAAACAAATGATTTAGCTTCAAAAACTTGCGATATAAGTGATATAGCTTCAAATGCTGGCGAAATAAACGAGTTAGCTTCAAATCCATGCGAAACACATGATGTAGCTTCAAATCAATGCGATGTAGAAGTTTTGGCTTCAGATCCATGCGAAACAAATGATTTAACTTCAAATTACTTGCGATCTAAGTGGTCTAGCATCAAATGCTTGTGAAATAATCGTGTTAGCTTCAAATCCATGCGAAAAACATGATGTAGCTTCAAATCAAAGCGATGTAGAAGGTTTAGCTTCATATCCATGTGTAGCAAGTGATTTAAATTCAAATACTTGCGATATAAGTGGTCTAGCATCAAAAGCTGGCGAAATAATCGAAATAGCTCAAATCCATGCGAAACACATGATGTAGCTTCAAATCAATGCGATGTAGAAGGTTTAGCTTCAAATCCATGCGAAACAAATGATTTAGCTTCAAATACTTGCGATGTACGTGATATAGCTTCAATTGCAGGCGAAACGAACGAGTTAGCTTCAAATCCATGCGAAATACATGATGTAGCTTCAAAACAATGCGATGTATAATATTTAGCTTCAAATCCATGCGAAACATATGATTTAGCTTCAAATACTTAAGGTATAAGTGATATAGCTTCAAATTCTGGCGAAATAACCGAGTCAGCTTCAAATCCATGCGAAACCCACGATGTAGCTTCAAATCAATGCGATGTAGAAGGTTTAGCTTCAAATCCATGCGAAAGAAATGCTTTGGCTTCAAATACTTGCGATATAAGTGATGCAGCTTCAAATACAGGCGAAATAAACGAGTTAGCTACAAATCCATGAGGAACACATGATATAGCTTCAAATCAATGCGATGTATAAGGTTTAGCTTCAAATCCATGCGAAACAAATGATTTAGCTTCAAATACTTGCGATATAAGTGATATAGCTTCAAATTCTGGCGAAATAAACGAGTTAGCTCCAAATCCATGCGATACACATGATGTAGCTTCAAATCAATGCGATGTAGATGGTTTAGAATCAAATCCATGCGAAACAAATGATTTAGCTTCAAATACTTGCGATATAAGTGATATAGCTTCAAATGCTGGCGAAAAAACGAGATAGCTTCAAATCCATGCGAAACCCACGATGTAGCTTCAAATCAATGCGATGGAGAAGGTTTAGCTTCAAATCCATGCGAAAGAAATGCTTTAGCTTCAAATACTTGCGATATAAGTGATGTAGCTGCAAATACAGGCGAAATAAACGAGTTAGCTTCAAATCCATGCGGAACACATGATGTAGCTTCAAAGCAAAGAGATTTAGAAGGTTTGGCTTGAAATCCATGCGAAACAAATGATTTAGCTACAAATACTTACGATATAAGTGATATAGCTTCAAATGCTGGAGAAATAACCGAGTTAGCTTGAAATGCATGCGAAACACATGATGTAGGTTCAAATCAATGCGATGTAGATTGTTTAGAATCAAATCCATGCGAAACAAATGATTTAGTTTCAAATACTTGCGATATAAGTGATATAGCTTCAAATGCTGGCGAAATAAACGAGATAGCTTCAAATCCATGCGAAACCCACAATGTAGCTTCAAATTAATGCGATATAGAAGGTTTAGCTACAAATCCATGCGAAACAAATGATTTAGCTACAAATACTTACGATATAAGTGATATAGCTTCAAATGCTGGAGAAATAACCGAGTTAGCTTGAAATGCATGCGAAACACATGATGTAGCTTCAAATCAATGCTATGTAGAAGGTTTATCTACAAATCCATGCGAATCAAATGATTTAGCATCAAATACTTGCGATATAAGTGATATGGTTTCAAATTCTGGCGAAATAACCGAGTCAGCTTCAAATCCATGCGAAACCCACGATGTAGCTTCAAATCAATGCGATGTAGAAGGTTTACCTTCAAATCCATGCGAAAGAAATGCTTTGGCTTCAAATACTTGCGATATAAGTGATGCAGCTTCAAATACAGGCGAAATAAACGAGATAGCTACAAATCCATGAGGAACACATGATATAGCTTCAAATCTATGCGATGTATAAGGTTTAGCTTCAAATCCATGAGAAATAAATGATTTAGCTTCAAATACTTACGATATAAGTGATATAGCTTCAAATTCTGGCGAAATAATCGAGTTAGCTTCAATTCCATGCGAAACCAATGATGTAGCTTAAAAATCAATGCGATGTTGAAGGTTTAAATTCAAATCCATGTGTAGCAAGCGATTTAACATCAAATACATGCGATATAAGTTGTCTAGCATCAAATGCTGGCGCAATAATGGAGTTAGCTTCAAATCCATGCGAATCACATGATGTAGCTTCAAATCAATGCTATGTAGAAGGTTTAGCTTCAAATCCATGCGAAGCATATGATTTAGCTTCAACTACTTGCGATATAAGTGATATAGTTTCAAATGCTGGCGAAATAATCGAGTTAGCTTCAAATCCATGCGAATCACATAATTTAGCTTCAAATTCATGAGAAACACATGGTTTAGCTTCAAATTAATGCGAAACAAATGATTTAGATTCAAATACTTGCGATATAAGTGACATAGCTTCAAATGCTGGCGAAATAAACGAGTTAGCTACAAATCCGTGCGAAACACATGATGTAGCTTCAAATCAACGCGATGTAGAAGGTGTAGCTTCAAATCCATGTGTAGCAAGTGATTTAACTTCAAATACTTGCGATCTAAGTGGTCTAGTATCAAATGCTTGCGAAATAAACGAGTAGCTTCAAATCCATGCGAAACCCATGATGAAGCTTCAAATTAATGCGATATAGAAGGTTTAGCTTCAAATCCAAGCGAATCAAATGATTTAGCTTCAAATATATGCGATATAAGTGACATAGCTTCAAATGCAGGCGAAACAAACGCTTTAGCTTCAAATCCATGCGAATCACATAATTTAGCTTCAAATTCATGAGAAACACATGGTTTAGCTACAAATTCATGCGAAACAAATGATTTAGATTCAAATACTTGCGATATAAGTGACATAGCTTCAAATGCTGGCGAAATAAACGAGTTAGCCACAAATCCATGCGAAACACATGATGTAGCTTCAAATCAACGCGATGTAGAAGGTGTAGCTTCAAATCCATGTGTAGCAAGTGATTTAACTTCAAATACTTGCGATTTAAGCGGTCTAGTATCAAATGCTTGCGAATTAAACGAGTTAGCTCCAAATCCATGCGAAACACATGATGTAGCTTCAAATCAATGCGATGTAGATGGTTTAGAATCAAATCCATGCGAAACAAATGATTTAGTTTCAAATACTTGCGATATAAGTGCTATAGCTTCAAATGCTGGCGTAATAAACGAGTAGCTTCAAATCCATGCGAAACCCATGATGTAGATTTCAAATCAATGCGATGTAGAAGGTTTAGGTTCAAATCCAGGCGAAACAAATGATTTAGCTTCAAATACTTGTCAAACAAACGAGTTAGCTTCAAATCCATGCGCAACACATGATGTAGCTTCAAATCAATGCGATGTAAAAAGATTAGCTTCAAATCCATGCAAAACACATGATGTAGCTTCAAAACAATGCGATGTATAAGGTTTAGCTTCAAATACATGCGAAACAAATGATTTAGCTTCAAATACTTGCGATATAAGTGATATAGCTTCAAATGCTGGCGAAATAACCGAGTTAGCTTCAAATAGATGCCAAACACATGATGTAGCTTCAAATCAATGCGATGTAGATTGTTTAGCTTCAAATCAATGCGAAACACATGATGTAGCTTCAAATCAATGCGATGTAGATTGTTTAGCTTCAAATCAGTGCGAAACACATGATGTAGCTTCAAATCAATGCGATGTAGAAAGATTAGCTTCAAATCCATGCGAAACACGTGATGTAGCTTCAAACCAATGCGATGTAGATTGTTTAGCTTCAAATCCAAGCGAAACAAATGATTTAGCTTCAAATACTTGCGATGTAAGCGATATAGCTTCAAATGCTGGCGAAATAACCGAATTAGCATCAAATGCATGCGAAACACATGATGTAGCTTCAAATCAAAGCGATGTAGAAGGTTTAGCTTCATATCCATGTGTAGCAAGTGATTTAACTTCAAATACTTGCGATATAAGTGGTCTAGCATCAAAAGCTGGCGAAATAATCGAAATAGCTTCAAATCCATGCGAAACACATGATGTAGCTTCAAATCAATGCGATGTAGAAGGTTTAGCTTCAAATCCATGCGAAACAAATGATTTAGCTTCAAATACTTGCGATGTACGTAATATAGCTTCAATTGCAGGCGAAACGAACGAGATAGCTTCAAATCAATGCGAAACACATGATATACCTTCATATCTATGCGATGTAGATTGTTTAGCTTCAAATCCATGCGAAACAAATGATTTAGCTTCAAATACTTGCGATATAAGTGACATAGCTTCAAATGCAGGCGAAACAAACGCTTTAGCTTCAAATCCATGCGAATCACATAATTTAGCTTCAAATTCATGAGAAACACATGGTTTAGCTTCAAATTAATGCGAAACAAATGATTTAGATTCAAATACTTGCGATATAAGTGACATAGCTTCAAATGCTGGCGAAATAAACGAGTTAGCTTCAAATCCATGCGAAACACATGATGTAGCTTCAAAACAATGCGATGTATAATATTTAGCTTCAAATCCATGCGAAACATATGATTTAGCTTCAAATACTTAAGGTATAAGTGATATAGCTTCAAATTCTGGCGAAATAACCGAGTCAGCTTCAAATCCATGCGAAACCCACGATGTAGCTTCAAATCAATGCGATGTAGAAGGTTTAGCTTCAAATCCATGCGAAAGAAATGCTTTGGTTTCAAATACTTGCGATATAAGTGATGCAGCTTCAAATACAGGCGAAATAAACGAGTTAGCTACAAATCCATGAGGAACACATGATATAGCTTCAAATCAATGCGATGTATAAGGTTTAGCTTCAAATCCATGCGAAACAAATGATTTAGCTTCAAATACTTGCGATATAAGTGATATAGCTTCAAATTCTGGCGAAATAAACGAGTTAGCTCCAAATCCATGCGATACACATGATGTAGCTTCAAATCAATGCGATGTAGATGGTTTAGAATCAAATCCATGCGAAACAAATGATTTAGCTTCAAATACTTGCGATATAAGTGATATAGATTCAAATGCTGGCGAAATAAACGAGTTAGCCCCAAATCCATGCAAAACACATAATGTTGCTTCAAATTAATGCGATGTAGCAGATTTAGCTTCAATTCCGAGCGAAACACATGATTTATCTTCAAATACTTGCGATATAAGTGATATAGCTTCAAATGCTGGCGAAAAAACGAGATAGCTTCAAATCCATGCGAAACCCACGATGTAGCTTCAAATCAATGCGATGGAGAAGGTTTAGCTTCAAATCCATGCGAAAGAAATGCTTTAGCTTCAAATACTTGCGATATAAGTGATGTAGCTGCAAATACAGGCGAAATAAACGAGTTAGCTTCAAATCCATGCGGAACACATGATGTAGCTTCAAAGCAAAGAGATTTAGAAGGTTTGGCTTGAAATCCATGCGAAACAAATGATTTAGCTACAAATACTTACGATATAAGTGATATAGCTTCAAATGCTGGAGAAATAACCGAGTTAGCTTGAAATGCATGCGAAACACATGATGTAGGTTCAAATCAATGCGATGTAGATTGTTTAGAATCAAATCCATGCGAAACAAATGATTTAGTTTCAAATACTTGCGATATAAGTGATATAGCTTCAAATGCTGGCGAAATAAACGAGATAGCTTCAAATCCATGCGAAACCCACAATGTAGCTTCAAATTAATGCGATATAGAAGGTTTAGCTACAAATCCATGCGAAACAAATGATTTAGCTACAAATACTTACGATATAAGTGATATAGCTTCAAATGCTGGAGAAATAACCGAGTTAGCTTGAAATGCATGCGAAACACATGATGTAGCTTCAAATCAATGCTATGTAGAAGGTTTATCTACAAATCCATGCGAATCAAATGATTTAGCATCAAATACTTGCGATATAAGTGATATGGTTTCAAATTCTGGCGAAATAACCGAGTCAGCTTCAAATCCATGCGAAACCCACGATGTAGCTTCAAATCAATGCGATGTAGAAGGTTTACCTTCAAATCCATGCGAAAGAAATGCTTTGGCTTCAAATACTTGCGATATAAGTGATGCAGCTTCAAATACAGGCGAAATAAACGAGTTAGCTACAAATCCATGAGGAACACATGATATAGCTTCAAATCTATGCGATGTATAAGGTTTAGCTTCAAATCCATGAGAAACAAATGATTTAGCTTCAAATACTTACGACAAAAGTGATATAGCTTCAAATTCTGGCGAAATAATCGAGTTAGCTTCAATTCCATGCGAAACCAATGATGTAGCTTAAAAATCAATGCGATGTTGAAGGTTTAAATTCAAATCCATGTGTAGCAAGCGATTTAACATCAAATACATGCGATATAAGTTGTCTAGCATCAAATGCTGGCGCAATAATGGAGTTAGCTTCAAATCCATGCGAATCACATGATGTAGCTTCAAATCAATGCTATGTAGAAGGTTTAGCTTCAAATCCATGCGAAGCATATGATTTAGCTTCAACTACTTGCGATATAAGTGATATAGTTTCAAATGCTGGCGAAATAATCGAGTTAGCTTCAAATCCATGCGAATCACATAATTTAGCTTCAAATTCATGAGAAACACATGGTTTAGCTTCAAATTAATGCGAAACAAATGATTTAGATTCAAATACTTGCGATATAAGTGACATAGCTTCAAATGCTGGCGAAATAAACGAGTTAGCTACAAATCCGTGCGAAACACATGATGTAGCTTCAAATCAACGCGATGTAGAAGGTGTAGCTTCAAATCCATGTGTAGCAAGTGATTTAACTTCAAATACTTGCGATCTAAGTGGTCTAGTATCAAATGCTTGCGAAATAAACGAGTAGCTTCAAATCCATGCGAAACCCATGATGAAGCTTCAAATTAATGCGATATAGAAGGTTTAGCTTCAAATCCAAGCGAATCAAATGATTTAGCTTCAAATATATGCGATATAAGTGACATAGCTTCAAATGCAGGCGAAACAAACGCTTTAGCTTCAAATCCATGCGAATCACATAATTTAGCTTCAAATTCATGAGAAACACATGGTTTAGCTTCAAATTCATGCGAAACAAATGTTTTAGATTCAAATACTTGCGATATAAGTGACATAGCTTCAAATGCTGGCGAAATAAACGAGTTAGCCACAAATCCATGCGAAACACATGATGTAGCTTCAAATCAACGCGATGTAGAAGGTGTAGCTTCAAATCAATGTGTAGCAAGTGATTTAACTTCAAATACTTGCGATCTAAGCGGTCTAGTATCAAATGCTTGCGAATTAAACGAGTTAGCTCCAAATCCATGCGTAACACATGATGTAGCTTCAAATCAATGCGATGTAGATGGTTTAGAATCAAATCCATGCGAAACAAATGATTTAGTTTCAAATACTTGCGATATAAGTGCTATAGCTTCAAATGCTGGCGTAATAAACGAGTAGCTTCAAATCCATGCGAAACCCATGATGTAGATTTCAAATCAATGCGATGTAGAAGGTTTAGGTTCAAATCCAGGCGAAACAAATGATTTAGCTTCAAATACTTGTCAAACAAACGAGTTAGCTTCAAATCCATGCGCAACACATGTTGTAGCTTCAAATCAATGCGATGTAAAAAGATTAGCTTCAAATCCATGCAAAACACATGATGTAGCTTCAAAACAATGCGATGTATAAGGTTTAGCTTCAAATACATGCGAAACAAATGATTTAGCTTCAAATACTTGCGATATAAGTGATATAGCTTCAAATGCTGGCGAAATAACCGAGTTAGCTTCAAATAGATGCCAAACACATGAAATAGCTTCAAATCAATGCGATGTAGAAGTTTTGGCTTCAGATCCATGCGAAACAAATGATTTAACTTCAAATACTTGCCATCGAAGTGGTCTAGCATCAAATGCTTGTGAAATAATCGTGTTAGCTTCAAATCCATGCGAAAAACATGATGTAGCTTCAAATCAAAGCGATGTAGAAGGTTTAGCTTCATATCCATGTGTAGCAAGTGATTTAACTTCAAATACTTGCGATATAAGTGGTCTAGCATCAAAAGCTGGCGAAATAATCGAAATAGCTTCAAATCCATGCGAAACACATGATGTAGCTTCAAATCAATGCGATGTAGAAGGTTTAGCTTCAAATCCATGCGAAACAAATGATTTAGCTTCAAATACTTGCGATGTACGTGATATAGCTTCAATTGCAGGCGAAACGAACGAGATATCTTCAAATCAATGCGAAACACATGATATACCTTCATATCTATGCGATGTAGATTGTTTAGCTTCAAATCCATGCGAAACAAATGATTTAGCTTCAAATACTTGCGATATAAGTGACATAGCTTCAAATGCAGGCGAAACAAACGCTTTAGCTTCAAATCCATGCGAATCACATAATTTAGCTTCAAATTCATGAGAAACACATGGTTTAGCTTCAAATTAATGCGAAACAAATGATTTAGATTCAAATACTTGCGATATAAGTGACATAGCTTCAAATGCTGGCGAAATAAACGAGTTAGCTACAAATCCGTGCGAAACACATGATGTAGCTTCAAATCAACGCGATGTAGAAGGTGTAGCTTCAAATCCATGCGAAACAAATGATTTAGCTTTAAAACCATGCGAATCACATAATTTCGCTTCAAATTCATGTGAAACACATGGTTTAGCTTCGTATTCATGAGAAACAAATGATTTAGTTTCAAATACTTGTGATATAAGTGATATAGCTTCAAATGCAGGCGAAACGAACGCTTTAGCTTCAAATCCATGCGAATCAAATAATTTAGCTTCAAATTCATGCGAAACACATGGTTTAGCTTCGTATTCATGAGAAACAAATGATTTAGTTTCAAATACTTGTGATATAAGTGATATAGCTTCAAATGCAGGCGAAACGAACGCTTGAGCTTCAAATCCATGCGAATCAAATAATTTAGCTTCAAATTCATGCGAAACACATGGTTTAACTTCAAATTCATGCGAAACAAATGATTTATTTTCAAATACTTGCGATATAAGTGATATAGCTTCAAATGCTGGCGAAATAAACGAGTAGCTTCAAATCCATGCGAAACCCACGATGTAGCTTCAAATCAATGCGATACACATGATATACCTTCATATCAATGCGATGTAGATTGTTTAGCTTCAAGTCCATGCGAAACAAATGATGAAGCTTCAAATACTTGCGATATAAGTGATATAGCTTCAAATGCAGGCGAAACGAACGAGTTAGCTTCAAATCAATGCGAAACACATGATATCCCTTCATATCAATGCGATGTAGATTGTTTATATTCAAGTCCATGCGAAACAAATAATGTAGCTTAAAATACTTGCGATATAAGTGATATAGCTTCAAATGCAGGCGAAACAAACGCTTGAGTTTCAAATCCATGCGAATCACATAATTTCGCTTCAAATTCATGAGAAACACATGGTTTAGCTTCGTATTCATGCGAAACAAATGATTTAGTTTCAAATACTTGCGATATAAGTGATATAGCTTCAAATGCTGGCGAAATAAACGAGTTACATTCAAATCCATGCGATGTAGAAGGTTTAGCTTCACATCCATGCGAATCAAATGATTTAGCATCAAATACTTGCGATATAAGTGATATAGTTTCAAATGCTGGCGAAATAATCGAGGTAGCTTCAAATCCATGCGAAACATATGATGTAGCTTCAAATCAATGCGATGTATAAGGTTTAGCTTCAAACCCAAGCGAAACAAACGATTTAGCTTCAAATACTAGCGATATAAGTGATACAGCTTCAAATTCTGGCGACATAATCGAGTTAGCTTCAACTCCATGCGAAACCAATGATGTAGCTTCAAATCAATGCGATGTGTAAGGTTTAGCTTCAAATCAACGCGATGTATAAGGTTTAGCTTCAAATCCATGCGAAACAAATGATTTAGCTTCAAATACCTGCGATATAAGTGATGTAGCTTCAAATGCTGGCGAAATAAATGAGTTAGCTACAAATCCATGCGTAACATATGATGTAGTTTCAAATCAATGCGATGTAGCTGGTTTAGATTCAAATCCATGCGAAACAAATGATTTAGCTTCAAAAACTTGCGATATAAGTGATATAGCTTCAAATGCTGGCGAAATAAACGAGTTAGCTTCAAATCCATGCGAAACACATGATGTAGCTTCAAATCAATGCGATGTAGAAGTTTTGGCTTCAGATCCATGCGAAACAAATGATTTAACTTCAAATACTTGCGATCTAAGTGGTCTAGCATCAAATGCTTGTGAAATAATCGTGTTAGCTTCAAATCCATGCGAAAAATATGATGTAGCTTCAAATCAAAGCGATGTAGAAGGTTTAGCTTCATATCCATGTGTAGCAACTGATTTAAATTCAAATACTTGCGATATAAGTGGTCTAGCATCAAAAGCTGGCGAAATAATCGAAATAGCTTCAAATCCATGCGAAACACATGATGTAGCTTCAAATCAATGCGATGTAGAAGGTTTAGCTTCAAATCCATGCGAAACAAATGATTTAGCTTCAAATACTTGCGATGTACGTGATATAGCTTCAATTGCAGGCGAAACGAACGAGATAGCTTCAAACCAATGCGAAACACATGATATGCCTTCATATCAATGCGATGTAGATTGTTTAGCTTCAAATCCATGCGAAACTAATGATTTAGCTTCAAATACTTGCGATATAAGTGACATAGCTTCAAATGCAGGCGAAACAAACGCTTTAGCTTCAAATCCATGCGAATCACATAATTTAGCTTCAAATTCATGAGAAACACATGGTTTAGCTTCAAATTAATGCGAAACAAATGATTTAGATTCAAATACTTGCGATATAAGTGACATAGCTTCAAATGCTGGCGAAATAAACGAGTTAGCTACAAATCCGTGCGAAACACATGATGTAGTTTCAAATCAACGCGATGTAGAAGGTGTAGCTTCAAATCCATGTGTAGCAAGTGATTTAACTTCAAATACTTGCGATCTAAGTGGTCTAGTATCAAATGCTTGCGAAATAAACGAGTAGCTTCAAATCCATGCGAAACCCATGATGAAGCTTCAAATTAATGCGATATAGAAGGTTTAGCTTCAAATCCAAGCGAATCAAATGATTTAGCTTCAAATATATGCGATATAAGTGACATAGCTTCAAATGCAGGCGAAACAAACGCTTTAGCTTCAAATCCATGCGAATCACATAATTTAGCTTCAAATTCATGAGAAACACATGGTTTAGCTACAAATTCATGCGAAACAAATGATTTAGATTCAAATACTTGCGATATAAGTGACATAGCTTCAAATGCTGGCGAAATAAACGAGTTAGCCACAAATCCATGCGAAACACATGATGTAGCTTCAAATCAACGCGATGTAGAAGGTGTAGCTTCAAATCCATGTGTAGCAAGTGATTTAACTTCAAATACTTGCGATCTAAGCGGTCTAGTATCAAATGCTTGCGAATTAAACGAGTTAGCTCCAAATCCATGCGAAACACATGATGTAGCTTCAAATCAATGCGATGTAGATGGTTTAGAATCAAATCCATGCGAAACAAATGATTTAGTTTCAAATACTTGCGATATAAGTGCTATAGCTTCAAATGCTGGCGTAATAAACGAGTAGCTTCAAATCCATGCGAAACCCATGATGTAGATTTCAAATCAATGCGATGTAGAAGGTTTAGGTTCAAATCCAGGCGAAACAAATGATTTAGCTTCAAATACTTGCGATATAAGTGATATAGCTTCAAATGCTGGCGAAATAACCGAGTTAGCTTCAAATAGATGCCAAACACATGATGTAGCTTCAAATCAATGCGATGTAGATTGTTTAGCTTCAAATCAATGCGAAACACATGATGTAGCTTCAAATCAATGCGATGTAGATTGTTTAGCTTCAAATCAATGCGAAACACATGATGTAGCTTCAAATCAATGCGATGTAGAAAGATTAGCTTCAAATCCATGCGAAACACGTGATGTAGCTTCAAATCAATGCGATGTAGATTGTTTAGCTTCAAATCCAAGCGAAACAAATGATTTAGCTTCAAATACTTGCGATGTAAGTGATATAGCTTCAAATGCTGGCGAAATAACCGAATTAGCATCAAATGCATGCGAAACACATGATGTAGCTTCAAATCAATGCGATGTAGAAGTTTTGGCTTCAGATCCATGCGAAACAAATGATTTAACTTCAAATACTTGCCATCGAAGTGGTCTAGAATCAAATGCTTGTGAAATAATCGTGTTAGCTTCAAATCCATGCGAAAAACATGATGTAGCTTCAAATCAAAGCGATGTAGAAGGTTTAGCTTCATATCCATGTGTAGCAAGTGATTTAACTTCAAATACTTGCGATATAAGTGGTCTAGCATCAAAAGCTGGCGAAATAATCGAAATAGCTTCAAATATATGCGAAGCACATGATGTAGCTTCAAATCAATGCGATGTAGAAGGTTTAGCTTCAAATCCATGCGAAACAAATGATTTAGCTTCAAATACTTGCGATGTACGTAATATAGCTTCAATTGCAGGCGAAACGAACGAGATAGCTTCAAATCAATGCGAAACACATGATATACCTTCATATCTATGCGATGTAGATTGTTTAGCTTCAAATCCATGCGAAACAAATGATTTAGCTTCAAATACTTGCGATATAAGTGACATAGCTTCAAATGCAGGCGAAACAAACGCTTTAGCTTCAAATCCATGCGAATCACATAATTTAGCTTCAAATTCATGAGAAACACATGGTTTAGCTTCAAATTAATGCGAAACAAATGATTTAGATTCAAATACTTGCGATATAAGTGACATAGCTTCAAATGCTGGCGAAATAAACGAGTTAGCTTCAAATCCATGCGAAACACATGATGTAGCTTCAAAACAATGCGATGTATAATATTTAGCTTCAAATCCATGCGAAACATATGATTTAGCTTCAAATACTTAAGGTATAAGTGATATAGCTTCAAATTCTGGCGAAATAACCGAGTCAGCTTCAAATCCATGCGAAACCCACGATGTAGCTTCAAATCAATGCGATGTAGAAGGTTTAGCTTCAAATCCATGCGAAAGAAATGCTTTGGTTTCAAATACTTGCGATATAAGTGATGCAGCTTCAAATACAGGCGAAATAAACGAGTTAGCTACAAATCCATGAGGAACACATGATATAGCTTCAAATCAATGCGATGTATAAGGTTTAGCTTCAAATCCATGCGAAACAAATGATTTAGCTTCAAATACTTGCGATATAAGTGATATAGCTTCAAATTCTGGCGAAATAAACGAGTTAGCTCCAAATCCATGCGATACACATGATGTAGCTTCAAATCAATGCGATGTAGATGGTTTAGAATCAAATCCATGCGAAACAAATGATTTAGCTTCAAATACTTGCGATATAAGTGATATAGATTCAAATGCTGGCGAAATAAACGAGTTAGCCCCAAATCCATGCAAAACACATAATGTTGCTTCAAATTAATGCGATGTAGCAGATTTAGCTTCAATTCCGAGCGAAACACATGATTTATCTTCAAATACTTACGATATAAGTGATATAGCTTCAAATTCTGGCGAAATAATCGAGTTAGCTTCAATTCCATGCGAAACCAATGATGTAGCTTAAAAATCAATGCGATGTTGAAGGTTTAAATTCAAATCCATGTGTAGCAAGCGATTTAACATCAAATACATGCGATATAAGTTGTCTAGCATCAAATGCTGGCGCAATAATGGAGTTAGCTTCAAATCCATGCGAATCACATGATGTAGCTTCAAATCAATGCTATGTAGAAGGTTTAGCTTCAAATCCATGCGAAGCATATGATTTAGCTTCAACTACTTGCGATATAAGTGATATAGTTTCAAATGCTGGCGAAATAATCGAGTTAGCTTCAAATCCATGCGAATCACATAATTTAGCTTCAAATTCATGAGAAACACATGGTTTAGCTTCAAATTAATGCGAAACAAATGATTTAGATTCAAATACTTGCGATATAAGTGACATAGCTTCAAATGCTGGCGAAATAAACGAGTTAGCTACAAATCCGTGCGAAACACATGATGTAGCTTCAAATCAACGCGATGTAGAAGGTGTAGCTTCAAATCCATGTGTAGCAAGTGATTTAACTTCAAATACTTGCGATCTAAGTGGTCTAGTATCAAATGCTTGCGAAATAAACGAGTAGCTTCAAATCCATGCGAAACCCATGATGAAGCTTCAAATTAATGCGATATAGAAGGTTTAGCTTCAAATCCAAGCGAATCAAATGATTTAGCTTCAAATATATGCGATATAAGTGACATAGCTTCAAATGCAGGCGAAACAAACGCTTTAGCTTCAAATCCATGCGAATCACATAATTTAGCTTCAAATTCATGAGAAACACATGGTTTAGCTTCAAATTCATGCGAAACAAATGATTTAGATTCAAATACTTGCGATATAAGTGACATAGCTTCAAATGCTGGCGAAATAAACGAGTTAGCCACAAATCCATGCGAAACACATGATGTAGCTTCAAATCAACGCGATGTAGAAGGTGTAGCTTCAAATCCATGTGTAGTAAGTGATTTAACTTCAAATACTTGCGATCTAAGCGGTCTAGTATCAAATGCTTGCGAATTAAACGAGTTAGCTCCAAATCCATGCGAAACACATGATGTAGCTTCAAATCAATGCGATGTAGATGGTTTAGAATCAAATCCATGCGAAACAAATGATTTAGTTTCAAATACTTGCGATATAAGTGCTATAGCTTCAAATGCTGGCGTAATAAACGAGTAGCTTCAAATCCATGCGAAACCCATGATGTAGATTTCAAATCAATGCGATGTAGAAGGTTTAGGTTCAAATCCAGGCGAAACAAATGATTTAGCTTCAAATACTTGTCAAACAAACGAGTTAGCTTCAAATCCATGCGCAACACATGATGTAGCTTCAAATCAATGCGATGTAAAAAGATTAGCTTCAAATCCATGCAAAACACATGATGTAGCTTCAAAACAATGCGATGTATAAGGTTTAGCTTCAAATACATGCGAAACAAATGATTTAGCTTCAAATACTTGCGATATAAGTGATATAGCTTCAAATGCTGGCGAAATAACCGAGTTAGCTTCAAATAGATGCCAAACACATGATGTAGCTTCAAATCAATGCGATGTAGAAGTTTTGGCTTCAGATCCATGCGAAACAAATGATTTAACTTCAAATACTTGCCATCGAAGTGGTCTAGAATCAAATGCTTGTGAAATAATCGTGTTAACTTCAAATCTATGCGAAAAACATGATGTAGCTTCAAATCAAAGCGATGTAGAAGGTTTAGCTTCATATCCATGTGTAGCAAGTGATTTAACTTCAAATACTTGCGATATAAGTGGTCTAGCATCAAAAGCTGGCGAAATAATCGAAATAGCTTCAAATCCATGCGAAACACATGATGTAGCTTCAAATCAATGCGATGTAGAAGGTTTAGCTTCAAATCCATGCGAAACAAATGATTTAGCTTCAAATACTTGCGATGTACGTAATATAGCTTCAATTGCAGGCGAAACGAACGAGATAGCTTCAAATCAATGCGAAACACATGATATACCTTCATATCTATGCGATGTAGATTGTTTAGCTTCAAATCCATGCGAAACAAATGATTTAGCTTCAAATACTTGCGATATAAGTGACATAGCTTCAAATGCAGGCGAAACAAACGCTATAGCTTCAAATCCATGCGAATCACATAATTTAGCTTCAAATGCATGAGAAACACATGGTTTAGCTTCAAATTAATGCGAAACAAATGATTTAGATTCAAATACTTGCGATATAAGTGACATAGCTTCAAATGCTGGCGAAATAAACAAGTTAGCTACAAATCCGTGCGAAACACATGATGTAGCTTCAAATCAACGCGATGTAGAAGGTGTAGCTTCAAATCCATGCGAAACAAATGATTTAGCTTTAAAACCATGCGAATCACATAATTTCGCTTCAAATTCATGTGAAACACATGGTTTAGCTTCGTATTCATGAGAAACAAATGATTTAGTTTCAAATACTTGTGATATAAGTGATATAGCTTCAAATGCAGGCGAAACGAACGCTTTAGCTTCAAATCCATGCGAATCAAATTATTTAGCTTCAAATTCATGCGAAACACATGGTTTAGCTTCGTATTCATGAGAAACAAATGATTTAGTTTCAAATACTTGTGATATAAGTGATATAGCTTCAAATGCAGGCGAAACGAACGCTTGAGCTTCAAATCCATGCGAATCACATAATTTCGCTTCAAATTCATGAGAAACACATGGTTTAGCTTCGTATTCATGCGAAACAAATGATTTAGTTTCAAATACTTGCGATATAAGTGATATAGCTTCAAATGCTGGCGAAATAAACGAGTTACATTCAAATCCATGCGATGTAGAAGGTTTAGCTTCACATCCATGCGAATCAAATGATTTAGCATCAAATACTTGCGATATAAGTGATATAGTTTCAAATGCTGGCGAAATAATCGAGGTAGCTTCAAATCCATGCGAAACATATGATGTAGCTTCAAATCAATGCGATGTATAAGGTTTAGCTTCAAACCCAAGCGAAACAAACGATTTAGCTTCAAATACTAGCGATATAAGTGATACAGCTTCAAATTCTGGCGACATAATCGAGTTAGCTTCAACTCCATGCGAAACCAATGATGTAGCTTCAAATCAATGCGATGTGTAAGGTTTAGCTTCAAATCAACGCGATGTATAAGGTTTAGCTTCAAATCCATGCGAAACAAATCATTTAGCTTCAAATACCTGCGATATAAGTGATGTAGCTTCAAATGCTGGCGAAATAAACGAGTTAGCTACAAATCCATGCGTAACATATGATGTAGTTTCAAATCAATGCGATGTAGCTGGTTTAGATTCAAATCCATGCGAAACAAATGATTTAGCTTCAAAAACTTGCGATATAAGTGATATAGCTTCAAATGCTGGCGAAATAAACGAGTTAGCTTCAAATCCATGCGAAACACATGATGTAGCTTCAAATCAATGCGATGTAGAAGTTTTGGCTTCAGATCCATGCGAAACAAATGATTTAACTTCAAATACTTGCGATCTAAGTGGTCTAGCATCAAATGCTTGTGAAATAATCGTGTTAGCTTCAAATCCATGCGAAAAACATGATGTAGCTTCAAATCAAAGCGATGTAGAAGGTTTAGCTTCATATCCATGTGTAGCAAGTGATTTAAATTCAAATACTTGCGATATAAGTGGTCTAGCATCAAAAGCTGGCGAAATAATCGAAATAGCTTCAAATCCATGCGAAACACATGATGTAGCTTCAAATCAATGCGATGTAGAAGGTTTAGCTTCAAATCCATGCGAAACAAATGATTTAGCTTCAAATACTTGCGATGTACGTGATATAGCTTCAATTGCAGGCGAAACGAACGAGATAGCTTCAAACCAATGCGAAACACATGATATGCCTTCATATCAATGCGATGTAGATTGTTTAGCTTCAAATCCATGCGAAACTAATGATTTAGCTTCAAATACTTGCGATATAAGTGACATAGCTTCAAATGCAGGCGAAACAAACGCTTTAGCTTCAAATCCATGCGAATCACATAATTTAGCTTCAAATTCATGAGAAACACATGGTTTAGCTTCAAATTCATGCGAAACAAATGATTTAGATTCAAATACTTGCGATATAAGTGACATAGCTTCAAATGCTGGCGAAATAAACGAGTTAGCCACAAATCCATGCGAAACACATGATGTAGCTTCAAATCAACGCGATGTAGAAGGTGTAGCTTCAAATCCATGTGTAGCAAGTGATTTAACTTCAAATACTTGCGATCTAAGCGGTCTAGTATCAAATGCTTGCGAAATAAACGAGTTAGCTCCAAATCCATGCGAAACACATGATGTAGCTTCAAATCAATGCGATGTAGATGGTTTAGAATCAAATCCATGCGAAACAAATGATTTAGTTTCAAATACTTGCGATATAAGTGCTATAGCTTCAAATGATGGCGTAATAAACGAGTAGCTTCAAATCCATGCGAAACCCATGATGTAGATTTCAAATCAATGCGATGTAGAAGGTTTAGCTTCAAATCCAGGCGAAACAAATGATTTAGCTTCAAATACTTGTCAAACAAACGAGTTAGCTTCAAATCCATGCGCAACACATGATGTAGCTTCAAATCAATGCGATGTAAAAAGATTAGCCTCAAATCCATGCAAAACACATGATGTAGCTTCAAAACAATGCGATGTATAAGGTTTAGCTTCAAATCCATGCGAAACAAATGATTTAGCTTCAAATACTTGCGATATAAGTGATATAGCTTCAAATGCTGGCGAAATAACCGAGTTAGCTTCAAATAGATGCGAAACACATGATGTAGCTTCAAATCAATGCGATGTAGATTGTTTAGCTTCAAATCAATGCGAAACACATGATGTAGCTTCAAATCAATGCGATGTAGATTGTTTAGCTTCAAATCAATGCGAAACACATGATGTAGCTTCAAATCAATGCGATGTAGAAAGATTAGCTTCAAATCCATGCGAAACACGTGACGTAGCTTCAAATCAATGCGATGTAGATTGTTTAGCTTCAAATCCAAGCGAAACAAATGATTTAGCTTCAAATACTTGCGATGTAAGTGATATAGCTTCAAATGCTGGCGAAATAACCGAATTAGCATCAAATGCATGCGAAACACATGATGTAGCTTCAAATCAATGCGATGTAGAAGTTTTGGCTTCAGATCCATGCGAAACAAATGATTT
Organism: Megalopta genalis; assembly: GCF_051020955.1. Classification (NCBI taxonomy): domain Eukaryota; kingdom Metazoa; phylum Arthropoda; class Insecta; order Hymenoptera; family Halictidae; genus Megalopta; species Megalopta genalis. Next base: position 6,666 of record NW_027476949.1, on the reverse strand, counting down.
AACTTCAAATACTTGCCATCTAAGTGGTCTAGCATCAAATGCTTGTGAAATAATCGTGTTAGCTTCAAATCCATGCGAAAAACATGATGTAGCTTCAAATCAAAGCGATGTAGAAGGTTTAGCTTCATATACATGTGTAGCAAGTGATTTAACTTCAAATACTTGCGATATAAGTGGTCTAGCATCAAAAGCTGGCGAAATAATCGAAATAGCTTCAAATCCATGCGAAACACATGATGTAGCTTCAAATCAATGCGATGTAGAAGGTTTAGCTTCAAATCCATGCGAAACAAATGATTTAGCTTCAAATACTTGCGATGTACGTGATATGGCTTCAATTGCAGGCGACACGAACGAGATAGCTTCAAATCAATGCGAAACACATGATATACCTTCATATCTATGCGATGTAGATTGTTTAGCTTCAAATCCATGCGAAACAAATGATTTAGCTTCAAATACTTGCGATATAAGTGACATAGCTTCAAATTCAGGCGAAACAAACGCTTTAGCTTCAAATCCATGCGAATCACATAATTTAGCTTCAAATTCATGAGAAACACATGGTTTAGCTTCAAATTAATGCGAAACAAATGATTTATTTTCAAATACTTGCGATATAAGTGATATAGCTTCAAATGCTGGCGAAATAAACGAGTAGCTTCAAATCCATGCGAAACCCACGATGTAGCTTCAAATCAATGCGATACACATGATATACCTTCATATCAATGCGATGTAGATTGTTTAGCTTCAAGTCCATGCGAAACAAATGATGAAGCTTCAAATACTTGCGATATAAGTGATATAGCTTCAAATGCAGGCGAAACGAACGAGTTAGCTTCAAATCAATGCGAAACACATGATATCCCTTCATATCAATGCGATGTAGATTGTTTATATTCAAGTCCATGCGAAACAAATAATGTAGCTTAAAATACTTGCGATATAAGTGATATAGCTTCAAATGCAGGCGAAACAAACGCTTGAGTTTCAAATCCATGCGAATCACATAATTTCGCTTCAAATTCATGAGAAACACATGGTTTAGCTTCGTATTCATGCGAAACAAATGATTTAGTTTCAAATACTTGCGATATAAGTGATATAGCTTCAAATGCTGGCGAAATAAACGAGTTACATTCAAATCCATGCGATGTAGAAGGTTTAGCTTCACATCCATGCGAATCAAATGATTTAGCATCAAATACTTGCGATATAAGTGATATAGTTTCAAATGCTGGCGAAATAATCGAGGTAGCTTCAAATCCATGCGAAACATATGATGTAGCTTCAAATCAATGCGATGTATAAGGTTTAGCTTCAAACCCAAGCGAAACAAACGATTTAGCTTCAAATACTAGCGATATAAGTGATACAGCTTCAAATTCTGGCGACATAATCGAGTTAGCTTCAACTCCATGCGAAACCAATGATGTAGCTTCAAATCAATGCGATGTGTAAGGTTTAGCTTCAAATCAACGCGATGTATAAGGTTTAGCTTCAAATCCATGCGAAACAAATGATTTAGCTTCAAATACCTGCGATATAAGTGATGTAGCTTCAAATGCTGGCGAAATAAACGAGTTAGCTACAAAACCATGCGTAACATATGATGTAGTTTCAAATCAATGCGATGTAGCTGGTTTAGATTCAAATCCATGCGAAACAAATGATTTAGCTTCAAAAACTTGCGATATAAGTGATATAGCTTCAAATGCTGGCGAAATAAACGAGTTAGCTTCAAATCCATGCGAAACACATGATGTAGCTTCAAATCAATGCGATGTAGAAGTTTTGGCTTCAGATCCATGCGAAACAAATGATTTAACTTCAAATACTTGCGATCTAAGTGGTCTAGCATCAAATGCTTGTGAAATAATCGTGTTAGCTTCAAATCCATGCGAAAAACATGATGTAGCTTCAAATCAAAGCGATGTAGAAGGTTTAGCTTCATATCCATGTGTAGCAAGTGATTTAAATTCAAATACTTGCGATATAAGTGGTCTAGCATCAAAAGCTGGCGAAATAATCGAAATAGCTTCAAATCCATGCGAAACACATGATGTAGCTTCAAATCAATGCGATGTAGAAGGTTTAGCTTCAAATCCATGCGAAACAAATGATTTAGCTTCAAATACTTGCGATGTACGTGATATAGCTTCAATTGCAGGCGAAACGAACGAGATAGCTTCAAACCAATGCGAAACACATGATATGCCTTCATATCAATGCGATGTAGATTGTTTAGCTTCAAATCCATGCGAAACTAATGATTTAGCTTCAAATACTTGCGATATAAGTGACATAGCTTCAAATGCAGGCGAAACAAACGCTTTAGCTTCAAATCCATGCGAATCACATAATTTAGCTTCAAATTCATGAGAAACACATGGTTTAGCTTCAAATTAATGCGAAACAATTGATTTAGATTCAAATACTTGCGATATAAGTGACATAGCTTCAAATGCTGGCGAAATAAACGAGTTAGCTACAAATCCGTGCGAAACACATGATGTAGCTTCAAATCAACGCGATGTAGAAGGTGTAGCTTCAAATCCATGTGTAGCAAGTGATTTAACTTCAAATACTTGCGATCTAAGTGGTCTAGTATCAAATGCTTGCGAAATAAACGAGTAGCTTCAAATCCATGCGAAACCCATGATGAAGCTTCAAATTAATGCGATATAGAAGGTTTAGCTTCAAATCCAAGCGAATCAAATGATTTAGCTTCAAATATATGCGATATAAGTGACATAGCTTCAAATGCAGGCGAAACAAACGCTTTAGCTTCAAATCCATGCGAATCACATAATTTAGCTTCAAATTCATGAGAAACACATGGTTTAGCTTCAAATTCATGCGAAACAAATGATTTAGATTCAAATACTTGCGATATAAGTGACATAGCTTCAAATGCTGGCGAAATAAACGAGTTAGCCACAAATCCATGCGAAACACATGATGTAGCTTCAAATCAACGCGATGTAGAAGGTGTAGCTTCAAATCCATGTGTAGCAAGTGATTTAACTTCAAATACTTGCGATCTAAGCGGTCTAGTATCAAATGCTTGCGAAATAAACGAGTTAGCTCCAAATCCATGCGAAACACATGATGTAGCTTCAAATCAATGCGATGTAGATGGTTTAGAATCAAATCCAAGCGAAACAAATGATTTAGCTTCAAATACTTGCGATGTAAGTGATATAGCTTCAAATGCTGGCGAAATAATCGAAATAGCTTCAAATCCATGCGAAACACATGATGTAGCTTCAAATCAATGCGATGTAGAAGGTTTAGCTTCAAATCCATGCGAAACAAATGATTTAGCTTCAAATACTTGCGATGTACGTGATATGGCTTCAATTGCAGGCGAAACGAACGAGATAGCTTCAAATCAATGCGAAACACATGATATACCTTCATATCTATGCGATGTAGATTGTTTAGCTTCAAATCCATGCGAAACAAATGATTTAGCTTCAAATACTTGCGATATAAGTGACATAGCTTCAAATTCAGGCGAAACAAACGCTTTAGCTTCAAATCCATGCGAATCACATAATTTAGCTTCAAATTCATGAGAAACACATGGTTTAGCTTCAAATTCATGCGAAACAAATGATTTAGATTCAAATACTTGCGATATAAGTGACATAGCTTCAAATGCTGGCGAAATAAACGAGTTAGCCACAAATCCATGCGAAACACATGATGTAGCTTCAAATCAACGCGATGTAGAAGGTGTAGCTTCAAATCCATGTGTAGCAAGTGATTTAACTTCAAATACTTGCGATCTAAGCGGTCTAGTATCAAATGCTTGCGAAATAAACGAGTTAGCTCCAAATCCATGCGAAACACATGATGTAGCTTCAAATCAATGCGATGTAGATGGTTTAGAATCAAATCCATGCGAAACAAATGATTTAGTTTCAAATACTTGCGATATAAGTGCTATAGCTTCAAATGATGGCGTAATAAACGAGTAGCTTCAAATCCATGCGAAACCCATGATGTAGAATTCAAATCAATGCGATGTAGAAGGTTTAGCTTCAAATCCAGGCGAAACAAATGATTTAGCTTCAAATACTTGTCAAACAAACGAGTTAGCTTCAAATCCATGCGCAACACATGATGTAGCTTCAAATCAATGCGATGTAAAAAGATTAGCCTCAAATCCATGCAAAACACATGATGTAGCTTCAAAACAATGCGATGTATAAGGTTTAGCTTCAAATCCATGCGAAACAAATGATTTAGCTTCAAATACTTGCGATATAAGTGATATAGCTTCAAATGCTGGCGAAATAACCGAGTTAGCTTCAAATAGATGCGAAACACATGATGTAGCTTCAAATCAATGCGATGTAGATTGTTTAGCTTCAAATCAATGCGAAACACATGATGTAGCTTCAAATCAATGCGATGTAGATTGTTTAGCTTCAAATCAATGCGAAACACATGATGTAGCTTCAAATCAATGCGATGTAGAAAGATTAGCTTCAAATCCATGCGAAACACGTGATGTAGCTTCAAATCAATGCGATGTAGATTATTTAGCTTCAAATCCAAGCGAAACAAATGATTTAGCTTCAAATACTTGCGATGTAAGTGATATAGCTTCAAATGCTGGCGAAATAACCGAATTAGCATCAAATGCATGCGAAACACATGATGTAGCTTCAAATCAATGCGATGTAGAAGTTTTGGCTTCAGATCCATGCGAAACAAATGATTTAACTTCAAATACTTGCCATCTAAGTGGTCTAGCATCAAATGCTTGTGAAATAATCGTGTTAGCTTCAAATCCATGCGAAAAACATGATGTAGCTTCAAATCAAAGCGATGTAGAAGGTTTAGCTTCATATACATGTGTAGCAAGTGATTTAACTTCAAATACTTGCGATATAAGTGGTCTAGCATCAAAAGCTGGCGAAATAATCGAAATAGCTTCAAATCCATGCGAAACACATGATGTAGCTTCAAATCAATGCGATGTAGAAGGTTTAGCTTCTAATCCATGCGAAACAAATGATTTAGCTTCAAATACTTGCGATGTACGTGATATGGCTTCAATTGCAGGCGAAACGAACGAGATAGCTTCAAATCAATGCGAAACACATGATATACCTTCATATCTATGCGATGTAGATTGTTTAGCTTCAAATCCATGCGAAACAAATGATTTAGCTTCAAATACTTGCGATATAAGTGACATAGCTTCAAATGCAGGCGAAACAAACGCTTTAGCTTCAAATCCATGCGAATCACATAATTTAGCTTCAAATTCATGAGAAACACATGGTTTAGCTTCAAATTAATGCGAAACAAATGATTTAGATTCAAATACTTGCGATATAAGTGACATAGCTTCAAATGCTGGCGAAATAAACGAGTTAGCTACAAATCCGTGCGAAACACATGATGTAGCTTCAAATCAACGCGATGTAGAAGGTGTAGCTTCAAATCCATGCGAAACAAATGGTTTAGCTTCAAAACCATGCGAATCACATAATTAAGCTTCAAATTCATGTGAAACACATGGTTTAGCTTCGTATTCATGAGAAACATATGATTTAGTTTCAAATACTTGTGATATAAGTGATATAGTTTCAAATGCAGGCGAAACGAACGCTTGAGCTTCAAATCCATGCGAATCAAATAATTTAGCTTCAAATTCATGCGAAACACATGGTTTAACTTCAAATTCATGCGAAACAAATGATTTATTTTCAAATACTTGCGATATAAGTGATATAGCTTCAAATGCTGGCGAAATAAACGAGTAGCTTCAAATCCATGCGAAACCCACGATGTAGCTTCAAATCAATGCGAAACACATGATATACCTTCATATCAATGCGATGTAGATTGTTTAGCTTCAAGTCCATGCGAAACAAATGATGAAGCTTCAAATACTTGCGATATAAGTGATATAGCTTCAAATGCAGGCGAAACGAACGAGTTAGCTTCAAATCAATGCGAAACACATGATATCCCTTCATATCAATGCGATGTAGATTGTTTAGCTTCAAGTCCATGCGAAACAAATGATGTAGCTTCAAATACTTGCGATATAATTGATATAGCTTCAAATGCAGGCGAAACAAACGCTTTAGCTTCAAATCCACGCGAATCACATAATTTCGCTTCAAATTCATGAGAAACACATGGTTTAGCTTCGTATTCATGCGAAACAAATGATTTATTTTCAAATACTTGCGATATAAGTGATATAGCTTCAAATGCTGGCGAAATAAACGAGTTACATTCAAATCCATGCGATGTAGAAGGTTTAGCTTCACATCCATGCGAATCAAATGATTTAGCATCAAATACTTGCGATATAAGTGATATAGTTTCAAATGCTGGCGAAATAATCGAGGTAGCTTCAAATCCATGCGAAACATATGATGTAGCTTCAAATCAATGCGATGTATAAGGTTTAGCTTCAAACCCAAGCGAATCAGATGATTTAGCTTCAAATACTTGCGATATAAGTGATATAGCTTCAAATTCTGGCGACATAATCGAGTTAGCTTCAACTCCATGCGAAACCAATGATGTAGCTTCAAATCAATGCGATGTGTAAGGTTTAGCTTCAAATCAACGCGATGTATAAGGTTTAGCTTCAAATCCATGCGAAACAAATGATTTAGCTTCAAA